>NW_025765853.1:0-22500 GCF_003918875.1 Haliotis rubra | reverse complement strand
ACATCAATGAGCACTCAATCCCATGACTTGGGACACAAACCATGAACTCAGAGATCAGTGAGGCTCACGACTGCAGTCCTCCTTCCTTGTCCCAACCTATGCAACTCGGCAGTCCGCTTTGGGACATTCTGGGGTTGGTTGCCGACACCCGGCACCCATGCTGGCCTGCTGGGCACTCAGACTAACACAAAGAACTCAAAACACAGACAGGCTTGCTTTATTAGAACGGCATTTCAGTGGAATTCAGCTTTCAGTCCATACTGATGCTGGCATGTGCTTTAGAAAGGCACAGCTTACAGAAGACAGGAAAAAAGACTGCTGAGCAGGAGCGACACTGTGATCTGTTCACTCAAGCTAAGAGAACAGAGCCAGCTCAGTACTTCTTAAAGAACCACTTGGGAAGATGGCAGGACCCCTGTCTCCCTTCTTCTCACTGAGGCCAAGAACTTTTGCTTGCCTTTTGCAGGCTAAAGCTACTTATTGCGACACATTTCCTTTGGGGTATAGTGCTGAGAGCTTTTATTCCCATTAAGGAGCTGGCTTTGGAGTGAGTTCAGGAAACACATCATGTGCAGTGCAGGAAAAGATTATTGTTACCAAAGAAAACTACGAGGGAAATGTTTTACAGTTGTATGGATTAGGTGTACTTTCAAAAAGCTGGAGAAGCCTATGGCATGAAGAAAGAGCAGACAGATCCGAGATCAAAAGACTCCAACAAACAAACGTGATCAAGGCTACCTACCTCCAGCTTACCATCAACTCATCAAAAGATTCCAATCAGACATGAATCCTTGTTTATGCTTTTTGTTTTACTTTAGGCAAACACCTTTTTAATGTAGACCTTTCGTTAATATTGGAAATCACTTTCAAACATAAAGTTCAGTTACCTAGTCTAGCAGAAAATGAGTTTCAAACTCAGGTTCGATATTTTGTTATTTAGGACCACCAGTCTGCAATATTCTAGTTGTATGGCATAAAACGGAGACACGAGCAATTCGAGCAAACAGTGACGAACGATTATGATGATTTAAAGGATTCCATCCCTAACACACACACACACACACACACACACACACACACACACACACACACACACACACACACACTCAAACTCCACACTCCACCTCCACACTCACACACACACACAAAAAAAACAACAACAAGAAACAAAAAACACACACCAAAAACACACACACACACAAGCACACACACAAAACACACCCAAAAAAAACAACACACACAAACAAACACACACACAAACACACAAAAACAAACCAAAACAAAAACAAAACAAAACAAAACAAAACAAACAAACAAAAATACAAACAGAGCAAAAGCTCGTCAAAAATCATCAAGGGGGAAAAAACATGTGCTATTTGTTCCAGGTGAGCCAGGTTTGGTATACCAGTAATTCAAAGAGAACACGGAAGATTGGCAACAAGGTTATATTTCACATTCTCTAACAAAATGCGTTTTGAGTTCCTTATCCTGTCCTTTAAGAGTAGTTATTTGCATGGACAGTCTTCAGAGTTGCCGAAGTGAGGTCCACACCTCCCGTTTGCCCAATCAGCTGACCGACAGACAAAGTTGGTCGTGCTTGAGCAGTGTTCTCTGCACTGCTGTCTAGTGACCTCCCTGAAAGTTGCCATGTTGTTGTAACCGATGTGGTAGCCGTGTACTGCAGTGTAATGAGGACCGTACGTGGTGCAAGCTGTAATGAGATATTTCACCTCATAAATAAGGAGGCATCATGAAGATGTTAAAATGCTGCATATAATTGTCAGCAATGAAGACTGACAAAAAGGCAGTCATATAACAAACGCTTTAATCAACACGTCAACTTTGTGACAAAAGTAATAATTCATAGTAATACATCCATCTTATATGCTGAGGGAACTTAAACCTGGCACTTTTTCATAGTTACTTGAGAGAGCATCATTATTAGAAAGATAAAATTGTACCTACTGGCATTTGCAGGTCGCTGACAGTGGTGAGAAGGACAGCCCTGGGTCACACATGCACTCCGAGTTGACACAGACAGAGTCTGGCACGGTGCACTCCGAGTTGTTCTGACATGAGAGATCAATAAAATCCTACCGCTGAAAAGAAGAGATGGTTTAGAGTTCACAATCCGTCATTTTGAGGGCAATAAGCTAACCAATCTTGAAAAATCTAAAGTCAACTATATGTTTGAAAAACTGACTTACTTAAATGCTTACGGACTCACAAAATCCCCAAAAATACAATCTGCTAGCAGATTAAAGGTTAATCGAACTTATAATTTCTGTTACGTTTTTTTCATTTTGTAGGTTTTATTTTTGGTTTATTTGCGGTCATTATTCAATAACCATTCATCACATTGAGGATGATATATTGGTTCAGATTTCACTACCTATTCAGATTATTTGAGTTAGAATTGATCTTCAGCAACCCATGCTTGTCGTATGGGGCGACTAACGGGATCGGGTGGTCACACGATCAGACTCGCTGAAACTTGGTTGACACGTCACCCGTATCCAAATTGCGTAGATCGAAGATCGCTTGATGTTGATAACACTGGATTGTCTACTCGAGATTCAATTAAATTATTTATTATATCAGCTGGAATATTGCTGAGTACTGGCTGTTCGTTAAGCGAACAAACAATCAATCATTAAAAACCTCATGATATTTCATTAAATATCATGCTGCGCATATATATCTCGTGGGTTTCTCACCCACAGGTATGAGAATATTCCATCGTGATCTTTACATTCAGGTTCAAGGATCTGTGTGTTCCAAAAACACGCACCAGTTCAGTTTCAAGGCGGGTCCAGTTCGGTGGAATTCAGCCCCAGACAACCGCACGAACATTCAGACTGCTCAGAGAGTAGATTGAAAACTCACTGCGCTTCAGGAATGATATATACAACTGAAACGGTTTGAGTCAGGGCTCATCAGAGCGCCCTTAGACCGAACTTTCACGGTGAGGGTGGAAGTGGGAAATTGGGTATAAAAGTCGTGCTGGAGAATATTTCGCTCATGTATGACGACATTACATGCGTGTGTATGTGTATATGCGGCTGCTTGTACTAGCCAAGACTTAAAAGCTGGTTTTATAAGGTGCTTGGCCACTGGGATACCATGCCGCGGTGAAGCATAAATACCCACCCGGGCACACATTATACTGACTCCGAGCCGACCAGTCCCTTGTTGTACCCGTTAATGCCGACTGCCAGGCGGGGACCAACAAAGTACCCTTATTTAACGTTTTTTGGTATGACGCGGTCGGGGATCAGACCCGCGACCTTCCGCTCTCAGGACGGACGCTCTAACCACTACACCACGGAGGCGGTCCAGACTTTCACCGGACTGGAAACAGAGGCGCTATTTAAATGAAGCTAGTTTGGTTTGTAGAAATGTTGACCTGAGCAAACGCGGACTTATGATCAAAGTTAAAACACCGCATGCCGAAACGACATTATTGTAAGTGGCACAGCGTCATTTTTTGGGAATGTCCCTGCATACATCAAAACTAGTTGAAGGCCGACTGAAAATGTACACTACCAACAACAGTAACAGCGAGGTTCGTGAGTGAAATACGCCATACGTTTCGGTACTGTTTCAAAGCTATTATGGAACAAGACCGAGGTTTAGACAAAACCTTATTATCATATACTTTCAACAACAACAAAATTGGAAGACTTAAAAGGAAATCATGTTTCTGACTGGTATTTACAGCATCAAATTCACTGTAAAAGTGGGGGTGAGCTGTATTTTTACCCTGACTTAACCTTCCCACAACATCAGATTGGTGGACACCAGATCGTGCAGACTCCGCCAAAGACAACGAAGTCATGATCTATTTTTTCAACCCGGATTAACGACCTGTTGAAGTGAAGAGGAGGTTATTTGATCCCTCTCACTCAGAGAGTAAAGACGAGGTCTACCAATTTTTGATTAGGTAAATGGGCGACTTTGAATTTCCTGCATAGCAATTGCAGTATACAGGAGTTTACGCCATCGATGCTGTGTTCAACACAAGATCCTCCAGAACCTCTCTGTAATTAGCCTACAAGTGTTTCCAAACATTAAGCATAATGTTCCCTTGAAGTGCGAGGCTGCAGTGACGGTGCAAATGGGTTTAGTTTTAGTGTTTCCTGGAATCCCCAATTTAAGCTCCTGCTAATTTTGCTCGAACTATTACCCGCAAAGCGGAGAACATACAACAATGAACAATACCTTTCTCTGACTCGTACAGAACATATCCTGGAGCCAAGTCACTCGTAGAGAGGTAGGGTTGAAGGTGACGGCGTACCCTCGACAGACAGATTCTTCTGTGTTGACTTGAAAACTAACACAGGTTTTCTCTTGGAAACAGAAGGTGGCACATTCAAGTTTCTTCGTAGAGTTCTTCTCCCACAACAGCCTATGGAAGAAGAGCTGATTATCAAGCGTAGACGCCTGAGTATAGTGATAAATTACTACACCTCCTGAATAACCCTTGTTGAAACCGCCGAATACGTCCACCATAGTGCCAGGATATATAAGGAGCTTCTGGACATCCTTGTCATATTCAACGCAGTTTCTGCAGTAGCGTGTATACGCGTGAGCGTCCTGATGAAGACTGTGCGCTAGGAAAACCTAAGCCAGCACTATTTTGTTTTGCTCGAAACAATCAGTAACCAGAAAGTGTACAGGAGTGGTGTGGTGTGGAAAACATTTCTTGCGTGACTGACGTTGTAAAACATCAAACAGATTTCGATGTGGGGTGTTTGCATTAGTAATCTGTTTAGCGTTTAGATTCACGAAGATGTGTTGACGACAACAGTAAAAGTCTTTACCTGAACTTTATCAACTCCACGGGATATTCTCTTAGATATCCATTGAGTGTTTGCCATGATCGATAGTCGTCGCTCAATAGGCAATAATAATGTTTGTAAACTTTCTAAAACGTATTTATTTCGTCACTCCAGGCCAGGTATGATTCCTGTACAACATTAATACATCCGGGTTAGAACTGGTCTTACATGCTTCTTGCAGGAGGCGACTAACGGGATCTGTAGTCGGCTCGCTGACTTGGATTTGACACATATCATCGTGTGCAAACCTGTCTGGACCAGGACTCGATTATTTACACTACCAGACAATCCAGTGGCTGGCATCATGACCATCGATCTAAGCAACTAGGATACGATGACAAAGATCAACCAAGTCAACGATCCCTACCACCCGACCAATAATTGCCTCTTACTACCAAATAGGTTGCTGAATATCATTTTAACCCGGGTCGAGCATTCAAAGTAGCTACCAAACAATAGGACCCATGGTCTTCTCGTGTTGAAACATTATTAAGATTTTTTGACAGATAGTTCTCTTTATGGGATAAAGGAAATGTTGTGAAGGTTGTCAATATAAAGTGTAAGGGGACAAACATTTTGTATGGAGATTATATATATTGTTTCATTTCCAGTTGCAAAACCAACGGACCGCACGGACACGTTTCTCAAATGATGCAGTCAGGATCTGAATAAGTGTGAAGCTCCACGGGCAGCATGTACCGCACGAGGCTGTAGGGGCCAAGACACTTCAGCCCTAAATCACAAAATATGGTTATAATACGGCTATTGTACAGCCCATTTAACAGGCGCTGTAGAGGATTCTGATTTTACATCTATGGCTTTAAGAACGGAATCCTCAGACAACAATTCAGGCAGACATACATTTGCGGACAGGTTGGCTGCACTAAATGCCCTATTTCCAGATGCAATGCTACCTTTACCTGATCAAGAGGACATATTGATGGGAATTCAGCGGAAATTTACAATGCCAACACACACACACACACACACACACACACACACATACACGTACGTATGTACGTACGTACATACTATACATACATACATACATACATACATACATACATACATACATACATACATACATACATACATACATACATACATACATACATACATACATACATATATGCATACATACATACGTACATACGTGCATGCATATGTACACACACACACACACACTATTGAAGTTATGGTGCTCTATGATGACATTTACAGACTTTTTCTATAGAAATATCATTGATTGTTTTGTATACTTGTATATCAGCACAATGGTACCTGTCAAAGGCACACATTGACTACATGTACTGTACCTGTAAATAGAATTGAAAAATAGTAAATACAGAAGAGGACATTTCGATGGTAATCCAACAGCCAGAGCGTCCCCAACCCCCGAACACAGCGCAGAGTCATCTTTCAGTCTAAAGGTCATCAAAGGATTTGAATGGGAACTATTTTTCACTGAAATTATCCAGACCAGGGAAAGAGATAGCAGAGATTTGCCAGTGAAGTCGCCTTCATTTCAAAGCTTTACAGTTAAAATATCTGAACATATCCCAATCCAGGAAGAACAAGTGACTTTGACTAGACAATACGGCTTATATATGTAAGAGTGTGTCAATAAAGGTGTGCCATTTTAATGTGTTAAACTTCATTGTTTTAAACTTAGGTATAAAACTCTATTATTACCAAACTGGCCTGTGTTGACACTAATACTTACACTGTTTCACTAACTCACTGGTAAGCTTGTTGGGGCAGTCAGCTTGGGGTCTGTTGTTCAAAGGTCAGGTTCAATCTCATTCTTGACCAACTCTTGTTGTTCAGGACAAGCCGAATAGCGACGTGGCCCATTCGTGACCAACTCTTGTTATTCCGGGACAAGCTGAATGGCGACTCGTGCCCCTCTGGAAGGATTTCATATTGGCGTAGGAACATCAGAACTACTTCAAACAGGAACGATAACTCTATTCCTGTTTGTTTCCAAGGGTACTTAATATCACCTAAGTACTCAATCATTTGTATTGCTGTTTCTGTTTTGCTTATTTATTTTAAAAGTATTAATCCTCCTTGATACAACTAAAAGAAGGAGAAAAACATATTTGTTAAAACATATTCTGACGTAACCAGATGTTATTACCAGATGTTCACCTTATATTTCCAAATATATTTCTGAAAAGGGTTTAACAGTCACAAATGGGATGTGTTTCATTGAATATGCAAATAAAATTTATAAAAAAAAATCGTTGGCATTTAATCCCAAAGCAGAAAATAAAATATCACTTTAAAATATACTCATACCAATAATGGTTTGTCACCCCCTCCTCACCCTAACCCCACACACACCTCCACAGCCCCACCCCACACCCCTCTCCAATTAAAAGGGTGAAGGGGGTGACAACCGATATTGGCATGAGTATATTTCTCAAACCGGACATAAGTGTAACCTTGCTGTCATACCCCAAATTGGAATTTTACATGAATTCGCTGAAAATATATCAATGACCGTAAAAGGAGTGAGACTAAAATATTCCCAGAGATATGAAATATATGCCCAATGTTAAAGATTAAAGTTGATTAGTTACAAACACATATAATGTTATTGTTTTGAAACTCATAGGGATGTATAATTACATTCCCTAAAACTGTTGGAAGTGCACGATACAATCACCACAACAAGCCTGCAAGGTCGTCAGAGAAATACACTCCAGTTGGACCAGTGAGGCCGTTATGTCTGGGCACGCACGTTCGTGTATTTGAATGTCTCACCGTCATTAGCATGATTATCAAAACAATCACAATAGATAACACAATTCTCTTAGCCACATTATTATTTCATAATATCTTTAACAATAACATAATGCCATAAACGATTTAACAAGTCTGGAATATTTTTAGTAAAATCACCAAAACCATTACGCGCGTTGTGATTGGCTTGTTGTATTTTCGCACATAACAAGCATCGATAGGTGGACAGATCTTCTTGGAGGTTACGGAAAGGGGCGAGTGGTGACGAATTGTTCAATCTGCACTGGCCTGTTGTAAAGGTGCCTATTGTTTCATAGATTTCAGCTATCACCGACCTTCTTGTCAGCTTTCTACTACCTTTCACTGGTGGCAGTCCACATCTTTCTCCTTGGCGACCACAGCACAACACCAGCACATTATGGAGTAAGTTCAGTGAAAAGGATGTTTTTAGTAGTATATGTACTGCAGGGCTGTTAGGATTTAGTGTTATAGATTACATGTTTTTTTAAGGAATGAGTGTTATATAATGTTTAGTGTATGTTACACTGTAGGTGTTTGTCTTTAAATATATGCATACTTAGTATTTTGGACAAATAAATGATTGTATTTGTGTGCAATGATAATATTGTGTATTGCGAGGTACATTAGCATACTGGTATGAGTTTATTTGTACAGTAAAATTATTTTTATACCACCATGATACTGTACTTTTGTATCATGCCATACGTAGCATGTATATGTATATATTATAGCCATGACTGTATTAAGCTATTTTACGACTTTGCGTTGATACGGTAATGTGTATACTTGTTGGTCCCTGCCTGGCGCTCAGCATTAACGGGTACAACAAGGACTGGTCGACTCGGAGTCAGTATAGCATGTGTCTGAGTGGGGTATTCATGCTTCACTGCGGCATGGTATCTCAGTGGGCTAGCACTATAAAACCAGCTTAAGTCTGGGCTAGTACAAGCAGCCGCAAATACACATACACACGCATGCACGTCGTCATATGAGCGAAATATTCTCAAGCACCACGTTAAACCCAATTTCACCTCACCTCACCCAGTCCAGAATCGATCTACAACAGGCTGCTGTGACGATTTACATAAATGGCGAATTGGGGTGTCAAACAATATTCCCTCCCTATTGGATATCCAATACTGTTTTTATAGTTGTGCAGGGCCCCGTTTCACAAAGCTCTCGTAAGCCTAAGATCGTGTAACTTTTCTCGTAGCATTCGTACCTCCTCTACTGTAACATTGACCTACGATAGTCGTAGCGCTGCGAGAGCTTTGTGAAACGGGGCCCTGATTCCAGTCAATCTAATAATCTTGTTGATCATGATTCATCTTAAATCAACTTTGATCAGCCAGTCCTTTCACGTCACTTATCTGTCGGAAACATATGAAACTGGTTACAGAGATTTTCTCACCAGATAGATATCTTCGCCATTTCTTTACGACACGCATGGTCATCCTAGCCGCCTCAACACCCTGTGGAGAGATGTCTGCCTGAGGTCTACTGTGACATTCTGATCGTGTGTTTGAATCCCCATGACCAACCCGTGAAGATCCGGGTTAGAATTGATCTTCAGCAACCCATGCTTGTCTCCCGTGAAGATCCGGGTTAGAATTGATCTTCAGCAACCCATGCTTATCTCCCTGTGAAAATCCGGGTTAGAATTGATCTTCAGCAACCCATGCTTGACTCCCGTGAAGATCCGGGTTAGAATTGATCTTCAGCAACCCATGCTTATCTCCCTGTGAAAATCCGGGTTAGAATTGATCTTCAGCAACCCATGCTTGACTCCCGTGAAGATCCGGGTTAGAATTGATCTTCAGCAACCCATGCTTATCTCCCTGTGAAAATCCGGGTTAGAATTGATCTTCAGCAACCCATGCTTGACTCCCGTGGAGATCCGGGTTAGAATTGATCTTCAGCAACCCATGCTTGTCCTAAGAACCGTGAAGATCCGGTATAGAATTGATCTTCAGTAACCCATGCTTGTCGTAAGGGGTGTACCCGTGAAGATCCGAGTTAGCATTGATCTTCAGCAACGCATACTTGCAGTAAGGACTCGTGAAGATCCGGGTTAAAATTTATCTTTGGCAACCCATGCTTGTCACAAGAGACATCAAAGGGGATCGGGTGGTCAGACTTGCTGACTTGGTTGACACATGTCATCGTATCCTAATTCCGTAGAACGGTGCTCATGCTGTTGGTCACTGGATTGTGTGGTCCCGACTTGATTATTTACATGCCACAGCCATATACCTGGAATATTGCTGAGTGCGGCGATAAACAGCAACAAATTGCAAACTTATTATAATCATTCTTTTACCAGCACCATAGGCTTTCTGAGAGTTTCATCAAACTGCAATATCAGCATCACGAATATCTTTCAGGTTGTCGTACAGCTGAAGTGATGTTCAAGGAGTATTTCACACGTAAATCTGACTCGTTCCTTGATTGGGCAACTTTCGCGACAGACAAATTTATGGGACATTATGTTTAGCTGACACAGCATTTTAGGCTGCATCATTCGGTAAGTGCACAGAAGAGAGTTACATATGTCTTCTACTGATTTTGTTCAAACACCATTTCATAGATATTTGGATATGGTGATCGATGTCCAGATGATAGTGAGAATGTGGAAATGACATCTTGTTTCGCAGAAATATCTATACTTGAAAGTCCTCGATTGTGGATGAACATCATATCATCATTACGAGGTAAGTATATTGCTAGTACAAGCGATAATTCACGTTGTTCAGGAAACATCGGAATAGATGCTTATAAGAAATATCATAGAAATAGCATAGGACAATTAGTTTAGCTCACACTGTTTCATGAGTGTAACATCTTCGTGGTCAAAATCAGTGTCTGTCTGTGGATGCCAGAAGGACATATATGTTCGTCATCTTTAAGCCTCAATTTATGGATGAATAGCATTTACAATATATTACAAGCATAAATTACAGTTTTATATTTCTTAGTGTGTTGCAGTATAAAAATCATAAAATTGTGCTGGGCAAAGGAAAGTGGCCACTCTGACTTGCTTTTGGCACAAGAGTTTAGGAGTAAGTCCTCACCCTCAGCTTTATCATTGCAATATACATACTCGTGGAAACGAATAAGGGAACACCTGAAAGTACAAGTGTACCTATATTCTTCGCATGCTTTGTATTGCACTGTGAGTGAAATTCTGGAAATAAATAAAGGAACACTTGTACTTTCATGTGTTCCCATATTCGTTTCCATGAGTATATATTGTATATTGTGACATGAATGTAATGTTGAACATCTCAGCATACCTCCACTTAAACTAGCATTACCACATTTTTTTTCGTATGTAAAACCATCGTTGTTTGGGGGTTAATGTTGTCTTCAATCACTCTGCAGTATCCTAATGACGACGAGGTTAGAAATTGTCCCCAGTAAGCACTATGTGCAGGAAAAGGCAAACTCGTTAGTTTCTGAAATCATACCCTGATGGCGTAGGACGTTGTTGTTGAGTTACCTACTACTACTACTACTACTACTACTACTACTACTACTACTACTACTACTACTATTACTACTACTTGTCCTCGTACACGTACTCGGTGCGAATTTCCATGAGCAGGGAATCTGTGTCCGTGTACAGCACTTCGCACCTGTCGCCGTACTGCTTCTTCAGCTCATTGTAGTAGAAATCGTACATCAAATGTTTGGATAAGTCTAGGATGCTCATCCTCACGTAAACGGGCCAGTTAAATTTGATGTGACTTTCTTCATGTGTAGCGCTGCCAAGTCGATCAGTTTCCTGAGTTTTTCTTCCTCACTGGATCTGACTAATTTCACGTTAACGCGTTTTCTCACATTTCCATCGTCTTGCCGAACACAGAATTGTTCATGAGCTTGTACAAGTTTTTTTCGAAGTCGCTCGTGGCTTGTTTTCGCAGATTCGTGTTCAACCGTATGTAAGGCTCCATCCAAGGACTTTGATCGAACTCGAGCGCCCTGTGTATTTTCGTGAGTATCATTCCCAGCGACGTGTACAGCTGCAGGTTGGGATAGTGAACGATATATTTCGTTTTGTTCATGAAGATCGTCACGAGTTTTTCGTAAGCTGGCTTATTGTCTCCCAACAAGTTTCGTTAACAGCCGGAGTGGAAGGATTGATGGGATTAACCCTTAAGTACGTGTCTTGCAGACTGCAACGTAAAGCATTGAAACATGACGAAATTAGAATTCTAGCCGAAGCGAAGTTAAACACGATAGACGATCATATTTACACCGCGTTCACCAACTCTAAAATCTCCGAAGAAGAGTTTCGTTTGGTGCTATCAGAAATCGCAAAATATCACAGAATGAAACAAGAGATTCTGACGAAGTTTCGTAAAAACGCCGTCATTTGCAAAGACGAGAATAAAATTATCATAGAACAAGGGAAGCAACTGACCCGACAAGCCTTCATTATGAAAACCAAACAAATCATAGAAGGAGATTCACAATAAACTGTTTCGCGGACATCAACATAACGTAGCCAGCCATACCGAGGCGACTGCCAGGAGGAATGCCGAGACCTGCGTTTTCATTCAGCTTCACACAGCTGTCGCCTCGCTAGTCAGCAGGCCGTGCTTCATAGCCGAGCTGAGACACGCACACTGCGACTCGCCCAAAGCACTTGCTCAATGCTACCGAGACTGCAGCGAGTCGACCCGGGGAACTGGCCAGTCGACTGTACAAACCGAGCGGAGCCACACACTGCACTCACTCACCCACGCTCGCTCGGTGGTACTCGACGACGACCAGGAAGGAAACTGCCGAGACATGCGTTTCATTCACTTTCAGACATCTGTAGCCTCGCTAGTCAGCCGGCCGTGCACCATCATCATAGCCGAGCTGAGAGATACACACTTATCTCGGCCACAGCGCTGGCTCAAAGCAGCCCCGAGACGGTAGCGAGGTGATGACTTCCGAGACCTGCGTTTCATTCAGCTAAAAACACCTCTCGCCTCGATAATATATAGCAAGTACGACAATACGTTGGATTGTTAGCCTTTCGCCAGACCGACCCCATGCTCACTAAAAAGTGATTATTTCCTAAACTATTCGACCGATTTTCGTGACATTTTGCATGCATCTCGGCAGATGGTTACGCTATAGCACTGGGAACACTTTCGATGACTTCATTAGATTAATTAAGGCTTCATTACGACAAAACGTTGGACATTTTGCCTTTTTCCCAACCGACCCCATGCTCACTTAAAAGTCAATATTTCAGAAACTATTCGACCGATTTTCATCAAATTTTGCTTGCACCTCAGTAGTAGTATACACAATGGTGGAACGGGATCAGGGACTTATCCAAGGCTTAATTTTTCTGGTCCCGTTCGACCATTGTGTATACTACTCCTCTTACAACAAGCACTTGTTGCTGGAGACCAATTCTAGCTCGAATTGTCACGGTTTCGTTTGCCAAGTACAGATTTACTCAAAGTTGAATATATATATAATGGTATACGAATATTGACTACAAAGTAAAGATGAGCTATATGGCCGAAAAGCTTTATTACAATTAGGTGTGACATTTCGATGGAGATTCAACCACCGTTAACATGCAAGTGATGTACAGAGTATGGTTGCAAGGCTATATTACAATTAGGAGTGACAATTCTATGGACGTTCAACTACCGTTGTCCTGTAAGTGATGTACAGATTATGGTTGCAAGGCTTATGGCAACAAGGTTATATTTCACATTCTCTAGAAAAATGCGTAACGTATTCCTTATCCAATCCTTTATGGTAGTCGTTTGCATCGATGGTCTTCAGAGTTGCCGAAGTGAGATGACAATTCCTGATTGCCCTTACCCAATCAGCTGATCGACAGACGAAGCTGGTCCTGTTTGTGCAGCACTCTCTGCACTGTTGTTCAGACACCCCGGTGTAAGAAGCCATATTGTTACTACCGATGTAGTACCCATGTATTGTAGTATAGTAATGACCATACGAGGTGCAAGCTGTAATGATATATTTCACTTCATGAATAAGGAGGCATCAGGGAGATGTTTAAAATGCTGGTCAGCACTGAAGAGTGAGTGAGTTGTGTTTTACGCAGCACTCAGCAATATTCCAGCCATATGGCTAAGGTCTGTAAGTAATAGAGTCTTGGCCACACAATCCAGTGATCAACACCATGAGCATCGATCAATGCCATTGGGATACAATGACATGTGTCAACCACGTCAGCGAGCCTGACCACCCAATCCCGTTAGTCGCATCTTACGACAAGCATTGGTTTACTGAGGATCAATTCTAACACAGATCTTCACGAGTCAGCAATGAAGACTCACAAAAGTCACTCATTTAACAAAAACTGTAATCAATAAGTCAGTTATGTGACGAAAACATTAATATACAAACACATCCATCTAATATGACGAGAACTTAAACCTGAGTCACTTGTCATCATTATTAGAAAGATACACTTGTACCTACTGGCATTGCAGGTCGCTGACAGTGGTGAGAAGGACAGCCCTGGGTCACACATGCACTCCGAGTTGACACAGACAGAGTCTGGCACGGTGCACTCGGAGTTGTTCTGACATGAAGATCCAATAAATCCTGCCGCTGAAAGTGAAAAAATCCTTGGGTTCTCATCCGTCGTTTTGAGGCGATAGCCTAACAAATCTTGAAAAATCCGGTTGAAATACTGCCTTACTTACACATTTACTGACTCTACGATTCTGATAAATGCAATCTGAAAGATTATCAAACTTATAATTTCTGTAATACTTTTCATTTTTCCAGGTTCAACAAATAAGCTTTTTATCGTTTATCATAGGTGAAGGATGTTTCAAATCAATTTGTGTAAAATTGTCGTTTCATTTTCAAATATTCATGATAAGAAGCTAAAAGTATAACAATAGGAACTCTACGGACTTCCGTTCATTATTCAATGACTATTTATCACTGAGATGATATGCTGATTCAGTTCTCGCCACAACAAACAAAAGGCAAGCCAAATGTTGATCTGGGCAAACGGGTATATGATCAAGTTAACACAAGGCATTCCTCCAAACATTCCTCCAAACATTAACTGCAGCGTCCTGTACGTCCATCATAAAACTCTATTATTTCAAAAAGTTTATGCTGGCTCCACCAAAGACAATGACGTTATGACCTATATTTCAGCGGATTAACGATCTGTTCAGGTGCTGGAGGGTTATCTCATCCCTTCCACGCTCAGAGTGTAAGACGAGGTCTAGCAAGTTTCGTAATGGAAAGCAGTATGTACACACGAGTCTAAAGCCTCGATGGTAAAGCCCAATGACTGCTGACGAATGTCACTACATTTTTGTAAAGACCTTTGTATTTCCCTTTGTATGCTATACGTTTCCAAATTTGTATACTTTTCAATCATTATTTACGTCTAAAAATTGTGAATCTTAAAAGGCTTTCCAGATTTATATCCATCATCAATTCAACACTCAAGAAACTTAATCGAATATAACCCTAATCAACCCCACCTTGTTTTGTACACATAAATTGTATGTATTGTCTTCTCTTGTACTTTACCAATGGTGGCTGAATGAGAATAGAGGAATTGAATTGGTAATGAGTGAAGCCAGTGGGCAAGTATGGATTCCGAAACGTGTGCGAGGTTTACATCTGGACCTGACATGACCCGGAATAAAACTGTATGAGAAATACAAAGGACAAATTAGAAAACAGTTACTGACTGAAATAACAGAACCCCCTCTAAATAGCCTACAAGTTAGGGAGAGGGTGAGTATGGTTTCACGCCGCTTTTAGCAATATTCCAGCAATATCACGACGGAGGAAACCAGAAATGGGCTTCACACATTGTACCCATGTGGGGAATCGAACCCGGGTCTTCAGCGTGACGAGCGAACGCTTTAACCACTAGACTACCCACCGCCCCTGACACAGACTGCAGTGACGGTGCCAACGGGATATAATTTATAAGCTCCTGCTGATTTTGCTCGAACTATTACCCGCTAGGCAGAGAACATACAACAATGGACAATACCTTTCTCTGACTCAAACAGAACATATCCTGGAGCTGGAGTCACTCGTAGAGTTAGGGTTGAAGGTGACGGGGTAACCTCGACAGACAGATTCTTCTGTGTTGACTTGAAAACTAACACAGGTTTTCTCTTGGAAACAGAAGATGGCACATTCAAGTTTCTTAGTAGAGTTCTTCTCCACAACAGCCTGTGGAAGAAGAGCTGATTATCAAGCGTGGGCGCATGAGTATAGTGATAATTACTACACTCCTGAATAACGCCTTGTTGAATCCGCCGAACACGTCCACCATAGTGCCAGGATATATAAGTAAGTTCTGGACATCCTTGTCATATTCAGCGCAGTTTCTGAAATAGTGTGTAGACTGGGTGAGTGTTCGGGTAAAGACTGTACACTTGAAAGTAGGGAACCTTAATCAACACTACTTTGTTTTGCGCCAAAGAAATGTAAAACAATCAGTGTATAGGAATGGAACGGATATTTTGAAAAAACATTTCTTGCTTGACTGACGTTTTAAAACATCAAACAGGTTTCGATATAGGGTGTTTGCATTAATAATCTTTTACATCAGCGTTTCTAAAGATTTACGTTGACAATGATGCGTTGACAACACTAAAAGTCTCTATCTGAACTTGTTCAACTCCACGGGCAATGCTGATCGATTGCTGTCGCTCAGTCGCCAGACAATAATAATGTTTGTAAACTTTCTAAAACACATTTATTTCGTCACTCCAGGCGTGACATGATTCCTGTATAAAATCAATACATCCTGGTTAGAACTGGTCTTCAGTAACCCATGCTTGTCGTAAGAGGTGACTGACGGGATCAGTGGTCAGGCTTGCTGACGTGGTGGACACATGTTATCAGGTCCACGTTGTCGATCACTGAATTGTGTGGACCAGACTCGATTATTTACAGTACCAGACAATCCAGTGCCTTACATCATGACCATCGATCTCGCAACTGAGGATACGATGACATAAATCAATCAAGTCAACGAGCCTTACCACCCGATCAATAATTGCCTCATACTACAAACACAGGTTGCTGCATATCATTTCTACCCCGGATCGAGGCATTCAAAGTAGCTACAACAATAGGGTCTATGGTTTACTCGTGTTGAAACACTATTAAAATTTTGAAAGATATTTATATTATGGGATAAAGGAAATGATGTGATGGTTGTCAATATAAAATATAAGGGGTCTAACATTGTATGGTCTTTGGGAAGATTTTGTATGGAGATTATATAATATTTTCACGTCCATTTGCAAAACCAACGGACCGCACGGACAAGTTTCCCAAAGGGATGCAGTCAGCATCTGATAAGAAGAGAAGCTCCACGGGCAGCATGCACTACACGGGCTGAACGGACCAAGACGCTACAAACCCATAATCACAATTGCTGTAATATCAGCCGCTCTTCTCACAGTTAAACGGGCCATTTTACATATCTGATTTTACATCTGTGGATTTAAGAACGGAATCCCCAGACAACAATTCAACCAGCTGCACATTTGGGGACAGGGTGGCTGCACTAGATGTCCTATTTCCAGATGCAATGCTACCTCTACCTGATCAAGAGGAATTTTCCATGTCAATTCGGCAGCCAGTGTCTCGTCATCACCCGAGCACAAAGCCAATTACCTCAGTCATTCCTCAGTCTAAGATCATCAAGGATGATAATGAGAGACTATCTTCGATGAAGTATCCAGACCATTTGAAACGTATTCACTTTAGGAAAGTAGATACCACTGATTTACCAGTCAAGTCGCCTTCCCTTGATTTCCAAGATTTGCAGGTAACATATCTGAACATCTATCAATCCAGGGACAACCAGGGACTTTGACGAGACAATACAGCTCACGTACACCATTCAAGGTCTAATGTATTGTGTTTTCTTTGGAATTAGGAAAGCTGATGCCTTATGAAACTGATGCCATCAACTGTCAAGATGGAGATTGCAGGAGATACTATCCAGATGATTCACGTCCTTAGACAGCCTAGCAAAGGGCAATTTACACTGTTCAGGAGGGATCGCTTTCTGCATCAGTTCGGTTCATCCACCAAAATACCCCTTTCGAAGGTCCTGGCTGAATAGTTCTTCAATTGGAAATGTGAAGAGGAACTGGAAATTCAGAGGAAGATTCAGAAAGTGCCACAGGGCTCTCTCATTATCTCCCTCTCATCACAATGCAAGTAGTCCCTATCGGCTGTTCCACGCAGGGCCAATAGAAATTCTGAGGATGGGAATCTCTTACAGGACAGCAGAAACTCATTCCAACGGGTAAGGGGTTTCATATCCAAAGTATGACAATCCACATGACTTAATTCAGACTTCCTAGGCATTAGTGACAGCACCATTTACGGAAGATGCTCGTATTTCCTACACGGTCTTTCAGAACAGTGAGGGGTTTATCAACATTTGCAGAAAGCTGGAAGTGCATGACGACTTAACTGAATCCTCAACAAGAGAGACTTCGCCAGCATGCGTCCATGCTCCTTGGCTATCCACTATCATCACAACTCAAACTTGATGTGGATTCCAGTTTAGAAGACTCTGCATATATGTCGGTCTTCTTCGGGAACCTTTTCCTCTCACATTCGGACAAAGCCACAGCTTCAACCTAAATAAATCGTGCAACATTTCGCCTAAGATATTGTACAAGGATAAAAGCATGTACTTGTTTATTTAGTTCTAAAACAGGATCTTCAAATAAAGAATACATGTGATAAATACATATTTTCTTCAAATCAAATCTCTTATAAAAGCACATTGATGCTTCCTTGTATTTCACGAAAAAAATTGTTATTCCTGAAAAGTTAATGAAATACATTACTACTAGAATGGGGGATCGTATGTGTGTGTAATTCATGTTTTTCACAGTAGAAATGAGCAATCGACATGTATGTGGAAGTTTGTATAATCCATGACTCTACGTTCTTCATTCACCCTGTGGCTCTTCCCGAATGGAACTGTGTTTATTTCCGTACCTTCTGGATTCACTTGGTTCATGCATTTTAACTGCAAATGACCGCCAGGTCCTTTCCTCATTCCCCGACAATAAGTAACTGGAATGGGACCAATCTACTTTTCTTTCATGCTACACGAGATTAGAAAGATATTCTCCGAACTCCATGTTCTCTCCTTCCTTCTTCTAGCAGTCTCGTATTGTGTATTATTTGCACGTTTTACATTCCCGATGAAAGGGACGGTTATCGTCCACACACGGATCAGCAAAGCAATCATGCCAAGTTTGAAATTTGTGATCAAGTACTCACGCTCGATTTAGAATTTATTTCGGATTACCTCTCTTTTATTTGTCTTGATGGCGGCCATTCGTCACCTCTCGCCCCTTTCCGTAACCTCCAAGAAGACTCGTCCCCTATCGGTGCTTGTTATGTGCGAAAATACGACAAACAAATCAGAGACGTGCGTAAATGAGTGCGGTGCTTTGATAAAAATAATCTGAAGTACTTTAATCGTTTATGGCATTATGTCATTGTTTTAAAAATCATGAAAATATATATCGCCATATATTGAAATTACAAGGAACGTAGCTAAAAGGATTTTGCTGCCTATTATGAAGTTTTTAATCAGAATTATGCGATTGACGGTGACAGATTCAAATACAATGCACGTGCGTTTCTAGACATACCGGCTCTCGTGGGTACAACTAAGGGGATTTCCGACGATCATGCGGCTTTGTTATGAAGATTGTACGTGCGCTTCGACCAATTTTAGGAAATGTAATTATGATCGCTACGAGTTTCAAAACAATAATATCGTATTTGTATGTAACTAATCAACCTTAATCTTTAACATTGGGCGTATATTTCATAGCTCTTGGGATATTTTAGTCTGACTGTTTTGGGGTGATTCATGTATTTGTCAGCGAATTCATTTAATATTCCACCACGGGTGTGACAACAAGGTTACACGAATGTTCAGTTTGAGAAATATTCTAAAGGTAAACAGCTGGTAATAATTACATTAGAATATGTCTTTGACAAATCTCCTTCTTTAGTTATATCAAAGAGATATGATTCTTTAAAATAAATAAGTGAAAAACAAAACAACACAACAACTTAGCAATACAATGTACATGAGCTTCGGGTGATATTAAGAAACATTAGAATCAAACAGGATAGAGTTATCGTTCATGTTTAAAGTAGTTCTGATGTTCATGCGCCAATATGAAGAAATCCTTCCAGAGGGGCACGAGTCGCTATTCGGCTTGTCCCGGAATAACACGAGAGTTAGGTCACGAATGGATGGCGGCCAACTGTTTACGATAAGGGAGATAACTCTAAGTCAGTATTATGCAATCCGAAAATTACCGGCAAATGTCGGAACCGGCCCACTTTTACAAAAGGATTATTAACACATTATTATTAACATCTGTGATAGTCTAGTCATTTTAAAGTCCGTTGATGGCAGGAGTTTATTTGACTTTTTAAAAGTACCTCACTCACATGCACTAACTTGTCATGCCAAGGACCAGGGTTCGATTCCCCACATGGGTACAAATGTGAGAGGCCCATCTCTGGTGTTCTTTGCTGTGATATTGCTGGAATATTACATGGAGTTTTACTGCGGCAATAAAAAGCACTCTCCCATCAAACAAAACTCTCGCGTATGATGAAGCGTCCATACAATATTCCACACAGGGCTTGTTTTGACATCTTGACATTCAGGTCATCGTCCGGAATTGAGTCATACAGTATGACACGTTTCCATGATTTCAATTCAGTGATATTCAGTATGTTGTGACAGGAATGTAATGTCGTACATCCAAACATGTCTCCACAGCTTAACTAGCATTACCACAATTATTTTCGTATGCAAAACCATCATTGTTTGGGGGTTAATGTTGTCTTCAAGCACTCTTCAGTATCCTAATGACGACGAGGTTAGAAATTGTCCCTAGTAATCACTGTGTGAAGAAAAAGGCAAACTCGGTAGTTTCTGAAATCGTACCCTGATGATGGCGTAGGGCGTTGTTGTTTAGTTACCTACTACTACTACTACTACGAAGAAGAAGAAGAAAGAAGAAGAAGAAGACGGAGAAGATCCCGATGTGGAAGAAGAAGATCCCGATGTGGAAGAAGAAGAAGATCCTGATGTGAAGACGAAGATCCCGATGTGGAAGAAGAAGAAGAAGATCCCGATGTGGGAAGAAGAAGGAGAAGATCGATGTGGAAGAAGAAGATCCTGATGTGGAAGGAAGATCCCGATGCGTGAAAGCTCTCAGTAAAGAGTTACAATAGACTGTTTTGTGATGGGACAGTCTCGATGTATTCGTTTTGTGTTGTGGGCTTCGCCTGTCAATGTACCAATGCGGGGATTCAAACCCGGGATCTTCGGCGTGACCAGAAACCAACTCTTTAACGCACTAGGCTACCCACCGCCCTATGCACAACGAAATATATACATGGCGGGTATATGGGGTTTTCTCACAGCAGAAAAGGTTGATGTACAGTGTGTTGACATGAGACTTGTTGTGATAAGAAATGATTTGGAAACCAGTAGATAAAGGGGTGGATTGTAATTCTTGATTAAGAAGCGATTAGTTGATCGTAAGCCGTAGGGATGTAATAACGTTGATATCTGTTGATTGTCGGGTTGAGTCGTTTGATGGTGCTTGATTGCCTCTAGAGTTTTCTTATCTTGTAATCTGACCAGCTGGCTTCTTGAATGCTGATGTTGTTCAAAAGGACGGTATGGTTTGGGGCTTTTGGTGTGGTCGGAAATGGCTTATTTGGGTATAAACCCCAATTCCGCCATGTATACATTTCTCATTGTGCATATGTTTGTATCATTTGCTTGATCTACACCGAAACGTTGCATCTACTATACTGCAACAAAGAAGTTGTTTATTCATAAAAGTGTTCCACTCCATCATACCAGCTTCTAAATGCCACTTAAGGAAGGATACCAAATCATCACAGGTCACTATATGAACGGAATTCTTTCAGAACGACCCTCCACACTGAGTGCATGTACAGTGTGTTAGGGAAGAACAATACCCAGAAGCGTCCTTCGACTGAAGTCGGCTGAACTGAAAAGGGACAAAAGAAGGCTTTCTGTTTGAGGTACTCAGGACCATTGACTTTTCCCTCTCAGAGAACTGTCAATGTAGTTTGCCTCAAGATGATGAAATGTGGGTTATACAGTGAATATATCATTATTCATGGGACTGTCAAACGTATCGTCAGTGAATGCCACCATCTGTGAAGATCCAGGGTTATATTGGAGCTTGATTTTCAAGTAGCCCATGCTTACATCGTAAGAGTCGAGGAACCCACAACAACTCATTTTGTGCGTACAAATAGTCAACCATGGCTGAGACCACCGACCTTTCAGTTTGCCGCGCTGCTGTTATCGTGCATGACTCCACTCACTTTCCTTTGGCATATTGTCTCAATTGCGTAGGACGATGCTCGTGATGTTGATCACTGGCTTGTCTGGTCACACGGCTATTCACAGCCTGCAGCAATGGCTGGAGCTAGACATTGCCAGGTGAGACTTTTAACCAACAAACCAGCAAAGTCTTACGTCTTATGTACGGTCCTGTGCACTGCGCGTTACCCAGAAGTAAGTTCTTGCTGCCCTCTTTGAAAAGCTCTGTCGAGCTTCCGATCAAATGCTTCTCAACATAGCATGAGTGAGACTGAAGGTGGATTGGTCTTCCTATAACCCTGGAAGCCCTGAGACTCGTTAACATTCGTGTCACAAGTTAGTCTTAAAGAATGATGTCCAGCGCCATGGTTCATAATAAAACATTTCTACGCTCAAAAACGCCCGACATAGTTGCAGCAGCTTCTGTAAAGTTAGAACAATAACATTATCCAAACAATACTGTGAAAACCCGCA
>NW_025765852.1:0-99885 GCF_003918875.1 Haliotis rubra | reverse complement strand
TGTATTCAGTATGTTGGTCGTGTAGCTGCATGTATCCTGGATGTTATCGTGTATCCCGCGATGTATTCAGTATGTTGGTCGTGTAGCTGTATGTATCCTGGATGTTATCAAGTATATCGGGTGTGTATTCGGTATGTTGGTCATGTAGCTGCATGTATCCTGGATGTTATCCGTGTATCATTGATGTATTCAAGTATGTTGGTTGTGTAGCTGCATGTATCCTGGATGTTATCCGGATGTATCCGATGTATTCAGTATGTTGAATTTGGTGTGGCTGCATGTATCCTGGATGTTATCCGTGTATCGATGTATTCAGTATGTTGGTCATGTGGCTGTATGTATCCTGGATGTTATCCGTGTATCCCGATGTATTCAGTATGTTGGTTAGTGTAGCTGCATGTATCCTGGATGTTATCCGTGTATCCCGATGTATTCAGTATGTTGTTAAGTGTAGCTGCGTATCCTGGATGTTATCCATGTATCGATGTATTCAGTATGTTGGTCGTGGCTGCATATCCTGGATGTTATCCGTGTATCCATGTATTATCTAGTATGTATGGTCGTATATGTATCCTGGATGTTATCGTTGTGTCGATATAGCCATTCAGTATGTTGTTCGTGGTGTAGCTGCATTAATGGATGTTATCCGTTATGTGTCAGATGTATGCATGTATGGTGTGTTTGTCTGTGTAGCTGCATGTATCATGGATGTTATCCGTGTATCGATGTATTCGAGTATGTTGGTCGTGTAGCTGCATGTATCCTGGATGTTATCCGTGCATCGTGTGTGTATTTGTTAAATTAGTGCATGTTTCCTGGATGTTATCCGTGTGTCGATGTATCCAGGATGTTCGTCCTATTGTATCCTGATGTTGTTGGTATCCTATCCTGGATGTTATCCAGTGGTAATGGCTGTATGTATCTGGATGTATTCGTGTATGATCCGTTATTCAGTGTGTTTTGTCGATGTAGCTGTATGTATCCTGGATGTTATCCGTGTATCGTGTATGTATCCTTTGGTCGTGTATGTTATCCTGTGTATCCCCGGTGTATTCAGTATGTTGGTCATGTAGCTGCATGTATCCTGGATGTTATCCGTGTATCCCGGGTGTATTCAGTATGTTGGGTCATATGGCTGCATGTATCCTGGATGTTATCCGTGTATATCCCGATGTATTCAGTATGTTGGTGTGTAGCTGTATGTATCCTGGATGTTATCCGTGTATCGGGTATTCAGTATGTTGGTCGTGTAACTGTGCATGTATCCTGGATGTTATCGCGTGTATCCCGATGTATTCAGTATGTTGGTCAAGTGGCTGCATGTATCCTGGATGTTATCCGTGTATCCCGGTGTATTCAGTATGTTGGTCGTGTAGCTGCATGTATCCTAGATGTTATCTGTGTATCCTGATGTATTCAGTATGTTGGTCAGCGTGTATCCTGGATGTATCCTGGATGTTATTCGGTATCAGATATGTATCCTTCAATATCCCTCGCATGATTGTTCAGTATGTTGGTCATAGCTTCTGTCCGATGTATCCTGGATGTTATCCGTGTATCGATGTATTCAGTATGTTGGTCATGTAGCTGTATGTATCCTGGATGTTATCCGTGTGTATCCGATGTATTCAGTATGTTGGTCGTGTAGCTGCATGTATCCTGGATGTTATCCGTATCCCGATGTATTCGGTATGTTGGTAGTAATAGCTGCATGTATCCTGGATGTTATCCCCGTATCGATGTATTCAGTATGTTGGTCATGTGTAGCTGCATGTATCCTGGATGTTATCCAAGTGTATCCCGTGTATTCAGTATGTTGGTCATGTAGCTGCATGTATCCTGGATGTTATCCGTGTAATCGATGTATTCAGGTATGGATGTTGTATGTTGTGTAGCTGTATGTATCCTGGATGTTATCCGTGTATCCGAGTATTGATGTATTCAGTATGTTTGGTCATGTAGCTGTATGTATCCTTAATGGATGTTATCGTGTATCCCGATGTATTCAGTATGTTGGTCATGTAGCTGTATATCAGATGTTATCCGCGTATCGAGATGTTATCCGTTGATGCCGTTCCTGGATGTTATCCATTCAGTATGTATGTTGGTATGTGGCTGTATGTATCCTGGATGTTATCCGCGTATTCGATGTATTCAGTATGTTGGTCATGTAGCTGTATGTATCCTCGATGTTATCCGTATCCATGCGATGTATTCAGTATGTTGGTCGTGTAGCTGTATGTATCCTAGATGTTATCCGTGTATCCCGATGTATTCAGTATGTTGGTCGTGTAGCTGTATGTATCCTGGATGTTATCCGTGTATCCCGATGTATTCAGTATGTTGGTCGTGTAGCTGCATGTATCCTGGATGTTATCCGTATGTATCCGATGTATTCAGTATGTTGGTCGTGTGGCTGCATGTATCCTGGATGTTATCCGTGTATCCGATGTATTCAGTATTATTGTTGTGTATGTTGCATGTATCCTGGATGTTATCCGTGTATCCCGATGTTATTCAGTATGTTGGTTCGTGTAGCTGCATGTATCCTGGATGTTATCCGTGTATCGATGTATTCAGTATTCAGTATGTTGCATTGTAACTGCATGTATCCTGGATGTTATCCGTGTATCGGTGTATTCAGTATGTTGGTCGTGTAGCTGCATGTATCCTGGATGTTATCCGTGTATCGGTGTATTCAGTATGTTGGTCGTAGCTGCATGTATCCTGGATGTTATCCGTGCATCGGATGTATTCAGTATGTTGTTCGTGTAGCTGCATGTATCCTGGATGTTATCCGTGTCCCGTCGGCTGTATTCAGTATGTTGTTCGTGTAGCTGCATGTATCCTGGATGGATGTTATCCTCAGTATGTTGTTCGTGTATTGCATGTATCCTGGTGTTATCGTGTATCGATATCGTAATGTTCGTGTATGTATCCTGGCTGATGTTATCCGTGTATCCGATATCGTATTATTCAGTATGTTGGTCATGTACCTGCATGTATCCTGGATGTTATCTGTGTATCCCGGATGTATTCAGTATGTTGGTCGTTTAGCTGTATGTATCCTGGATGTTATCCGTGCATCGGGTATTCAGTATTTGGTCGTGTAACTGTATGTATCCTAGATGTTCCGTATGTTGTATTCTGTATGTTGGTCAAGTAGCTGTATGTATCCTAGATGTTATCCGTGTATCCTGATGTATTCAGTATGTTGGTTCATGTTGGTCTGCATGTATCCTGGATGTTTTCCGCCGCATCCCAATGTATTCAGTATGTTGGTCGTGTAGCTTCATGTATCCTGGATGTTATCCTGGATGTATCCCGATTTATTCAGTATGTTGGTTGTGTAGTAGCATGTATCCTGGATGTTATCCGTGTATCCAGATGTATTCAGTATGTTGGTCGTGTAGCTGCATGTATCCTGGATGTTATCCGCGTATGCCGATGTATTCAGTATGTTGGTCGTGTAGCTGCATGTATCCTGGATGTTATCCGTGTATACGCGTGTATTCAGTATGTTGGTCGTGTAGCTGCATGTATCCTGGATGTTATCCGTGTATACGGTGTATTCAGTATGTTGGTAATGGCTGATGTACCTGCATGTATCCTGGATGTTATCCGTGTATCGTATTATTCAGTATGTGGTCGATGTAGCTAGATGTATACTGGATGTTATCCGTGTATCCCGTGTGAGTTCAGTATGTTGTTTGTGTAGCTGCATGTAGCCTGGATGTTATCCGTGTATCGCGGTGTATTCAGTATGTTGGTCGTGTAGCTGTATGGATCCTGGATGTTTTCCGTGTATCCCGATGTATTCAGTATTTTAGTCGTGAAGCTGTATGTATCCTAGATGTTATCCGTATATCCCGATGTATTCAGTATGTTGTGTAGGCTGCATGTATCCGGGATGTTATCCATGTATCCTGATGTATTCAGTATGTTGGTCGTGTAGCTGCATGTATCCTGGATGTTATCCATGTATCCCGATGTATTCAGTATGTTGTTCGTGTAGCTGCATGTATCCTGGATGTTATCCGTGTATCCCGGTGTGTTCAGTATGTTGGTCGTGTAGCTGCATGTATCCTGGATGTTATCCGTGTATCCTGATGTATTCAGTATGTTGGTCGTGTGTAGCTGTATGTATCCTTGATGTTATCCAAGTATCCCGGTGTATTCAGTATGTTGGTCATGTAGCTGCATGTATCCTGGATGTTGTCCGTGTATCCCGATGTATTCAGTATGTTGGTCATTTTGGTGTATGTATCCTAGATGTTATCCGTGTATCCCGATGTATTTAGTGTGTTTGTCGTGTAGCTGCATGTATCCTGGATGTTATCCGCGTATCCAGATGTATTCCGTATGTTGGTCATGTAGCTGCATGTATCCTGGATGTTATCCGTGTATCGCGGTGTATTCAGTATGTGGTTCGTGTATCTAGATGTATACTGGATGTTATCCGTGTATCCCTGTGATAGTTCAGTATGTTGTTTTATGTAGCTGCATGTATCCTGGATGTTATCCGATCGTATCGCTGTATTCATGTATTCAGTATGTTGGTCGTGTAGCTGCATGGATCCTGGATGTTATCCGTGTATCGATGTATTCAGTATTTTAGTCGCGTAAGCTGTATGTATCCTGGATGTTATCCGTGTGATATCCCGGGTATTCAGTATGTTGTATGTGGTAGGTGCATGTATCCTGGGATGTTATCCATGTATCTGATGTATTCAGTATGTTGGTTAGGTGTAGCTGCATGTATCCTGGATGTTATCCATGTATCCCGGCGTGTATTCAGTATGTTGTTCGTGTAGCTGCATGTATCCTGGATGTTATCCGTGTATCCCGGATGTCAGTATGTTGGTCATGTAGCTGCATGTATCCTAGATGTTATCCGTGTATCCTGATGTATTCAGTATGTTGGTCGGAGTAGCGGTATGTATCCTTGATGTTATCCAAGTATCCCGATGTATTCAGTATGTTGGTCATGTAGCTGCATGTATTCTGGATGTTGTCCGTGTATCCCGATGTATTCAGTATGTTGGTCATTTTGGTGTATGTATCCTAGATGTTATCCGTGTATCCCGATGTATTTAGTGTGTTTGTCGTGTAGCTGCATGTATCCTGGATGTTATCCGCGTATCCAGATGTATTCCGTATGTTGGTCGTGTAGCTGCATGTATCGTGGATGTTATCCGTGTATCCCGATGTATTTAGTGTGTTTGTCGTGTAGCTGCATGTATTCTAGATGTTATCTGTGTATCCCGATGTATTCAGTATTTTGGTCGTGTATCTGTATGTATCCTAAATGTTATGCTTGTATCTCTATGTATTAAATATGCTGGTCCTTCTTATGTTGCATGTATCCCCGGATGCTATCCGTATCCCGGTGTCTTCAGTATGTTGGTCGTGTAGCTGCGAAGTATCCTAGATGTTATCCGCGTATCCCCGATGTATTCAGTATTTTGGTCTTGTAGCTGCATGTATCCTGGATGTTATCCATGTATCCGGGTGTGTCTTCAGTATGGTGGTCATGTAGCCAGCGCGTGTATGCATGTATATCCTGATGTTATCCGCGTATCCCGATGTATTCAGTATTTTGGTCGTGTAGCTGCATGTATCCTGGATGTTAACCGTGTATCCTGATGTATTCAGTATGTTCGTCATGTAGCTGTATGTGTCCTGGATGTTATCCGTGTATCTTGATGTATTTAGTGCCTTTGTCGTGTAGCTGCGTGTATCCTGGATGTTATCCGAGCATCCGGTGTATTCAGTATTTTGGTCATGTAGCTGTATGTATCCTCGATGTTATCCGTGTATCCCGATGTATTCAGTATGTTGGTCATTTAGCTGTATGTATCCTAGATGTTATCCGAGCATCCCGGTGTATTCAGTATTTTGGTCGTGTAGCTGTATGTATCCTTGATGTTATCCGTGTATCCCGATGTATTCAGTATGTTGGTCATGAAGCTGTATGTATCCTAGATGTTATCCGTGTATCCCGATGTATTTAGTGTGTTTGTCGTGTAGCTGCATGTATCCTAGATGTTATCCTCGTATCCAGACGTATTTCGTATGGTTGTCGTGTAGCTGCATGTTTGGTGGATGTTATCCGTGTATCCCGATGTATTCAGTATGTTGGTCATGTAGCTGTATGTATCCTAGATGTTATCTGTGTATCCCATGTATTCAGTATGTTGGTCATGTAGCTGCATGTATCCTGGATGTTTTCCGAGCATCCCAATGTATTCAGTATGTTGGTCGTGTAGCTTCATGTATTCTGGATGTTATCCCTGTATCCCGATTTATTCAGTATGTTGGTTGTGTAGTTGCATGTATCCTGGATGTTATCCGTGTGTCCCGATGTATTCCGTTTGTTGGTCGTGTAGCTGCATGTATCCTGGATGTTTCCGCGTATCCCGATGTATTTAGTATGTTGGTCGTGTAGCTGCATGTATCCGGGATGTTATCCGTGTATACCGGTGTATTCAGTATTTTGGTCGTGTAACTGCATGTATCCTGGATGTTATCCGTGTATCGCGGTGTATTCAGTATGTTGTTCGTGTAGCTAGATGTATACTGGATGTTATCCGTGTATCCTGTGAGTTCAGTATGTTGTTTGTGTAGCTGCATGTAGCCTGGATGTTATCCGTGTATAACGCGTGTATTCAGTATGTTGGTCGTGTAGCTGTATGGATCCTGGATGTTTTCCGTGTATCCCGATGTATTCAGTATTTTAGTCGTGAAGCTGTATGTATCCTAGATGTTATCCGTATATCCCGGGGTATTCAGTATGTTGTTCGTGTAGGTGCATGTATCCGGGATGTTATCCATGTATCCTGATGTATTCAGTATGTTGGTCGTGTAGCTGCATGTATCCTGGATGTTATCCATGTATCCCGATGTATTCAGTATGTTGTTCGTGTAGCTGCATGTATCCTGGATGTTATCCGTGTATCCCGGTGATGTCAGTATGTTGGTCATGTAGCTGCATGTATCCTAGATGTTATCCGTGTATCCTGATGTATTCAGTATGTTGGTCGTGTAGCGGTATGTATCCTTGATGTTATCCAAGTATCCCGGTGTATTCAGTATGTTGGTCATGTAGCTGCATGTATTCTGGATGTTGTCCGTGTATCCCGATGTATTCAGTATGTTGGTCATTTTGGTGTATGTATCCTAGATGTTATCCGTGTATCCCGATGTATTTAGTGTGTTTGTCGTGTAGCTGCATGTATCCTGGATGTTATCCGCGTATCCAGATATATTCCGTATGTTGGTCGTGTAGCTGCATGTATCGTAGATGTTATCCGTGTATCCCGATGTATTTAGTGTGTTTGTCGTGTAGCTGCATGTATTCTGGATGTTATCTGTGTATCCCGATGTATTCAGTATTTTGGTCGTGTATTTGTATGTATCCTAAATGTTATGCTTGTATCTCTATGTATTAAATATGCTGGTCCTCTAGCTGCATGTATCACGGATGCTATCCGTGTATCCCGGTGTCTTCAGTATGTTGGTCATGTAGCTGCGAGTATCCTAGATGTTATCCGCGTATCCCGATGTATTCAGTATTTTGGTCTTGTAACTGCATGTATCCTGGATGTTATCCATGTATCCGGGTGTCTTCAGTATGGTGGTCATGTAGCTGCGAGTATCCTAGATGTTATCCGCGTATCGCGATGTATTCAGTATTTTGGTCGTGTAGCTGCATGTATCCTGGATGTTAACCGTGTATCCTGATATATTCAGTATGTTCGTCATGTAGCTGTATGTGTCCTGGATGTTATCCGTGTATCTTGATGTATTTAGTGCCTTTGTCGTGTAGCTGCGTGTATCCTGGATGTTATCCGAGCATCCGGTGTATTCAGTATTTTGGTCATGTACCTGTATGTATCCTTGATGTTATCCGTGTATCCCGATGTATTCAGTATGTTGGTCATTTAGCTGTATGTATCCTAGATGTTATCCGAGCATCCCGGTGTATTCAGTATTTTGGTCGTGTAGCTGTATGTATCCTTGATGTTATCCGTGTATCCCGATGTATTCAGTATGTTGGTCATGAAGCTGTATGTATCCTAGATGTTATCCGTGTATCCCGATGTATTTAGTGTGTTTGTCGTGTAGCTGCATGTATCCTAGATGTTATCCTCGTATCCAGACGTATTTCGTATGGTGGTCGTGTAGCTGCATGTTTGGTGGATGTTATCCGTGTATCCCGATGTATTCAGTATTTTGGTCGTGTAGCTGTATGTATCCTAGATGTTATCCGTGTATCCCGATGTATTTAGTGTGTTTGTCGTGTAGCTGCATGTATCTTGGATGTTATCCGTGTATCCCGGTGTATTCAGTATGTTGGTTGTGTAGCTGCATGTATCCTGGATGTTATCCGTGTATCCCTTTGTATTCAATATGTTGGTCGTGTAGCTGCATGTATCCTGGATGTTATCCGTGTATCCGGTGTATTCAGTATGTTGTTCGTGTAGCTGCATGTATCCTGGATGGTATCCGTGGATCGCGGTGTATTCAGTATGTTGTTCGTGTAGCTGCATGTATCCTGGATGTTATCCGTGCATCGCGGTGTATTCCGTATGTTGTTCGTGTAGCTGCATGTATCCTGGATGTTATCCCTGTATCCCGATGTATTCAGTATGTTGTTCGTGTAGCTGCATGTATCCTGGATGTTATCCGTGCATCGCGGTGTATTCCGTATGTTGTTCGTGTAGCTGCATGTATCCTGGATGTTATCCGGGTATCTCGATGTATTCAGTATGTTGTTCGTGTAGCTGCATGTATCCTGGATGTTATCCATGTATCCCGATGTATTCAGTATGTTGTTCGTGTAGCTGCATGTATCCTGGATGTTATCCGTGCATCGCGGTGTATTCCGTATGTTGTTCGTGTAGCTGCATGTATCCTGGATGTTATCCGTGTATCGCGATGTATTCAGTATGTTGTTCGTGTAGCTGCATGTATCCTGGATGTTATCCATGTATCCCGATGTATTCAGTATGTTGTTCGTGTAGCTGCATGTATCCTGGATGTTATCCGTGTATCCCGGTGTATTCAGTATGTTGGTCATGTAGCTGCATCTATCCTTGATGTTATCCGTGTATCGGGTGTATTCAGTATGTTGGTCGTGTAGCTGCATGTATCCTAGATGTTATCCGTGTATCCCGATGTATTCAGTATGTTGGTCATGTAGCTGTATGTATCCTAGATGTTATCCGTGTATCCCGATGTATTCAGTATGTTCGTCATGTAGCTGCATGTATCCTGGATGTTTTCCGCGCATCCCAATGTATTCAGTATGTTGGTCGTGTAGCTTCATGTATCCTGGATGTTATCCCTGTATCCCGATTTATTCAGTATGTTGGTTGTGTAGTTGCATGTATCCTGGATGTTATCCGTGTGTCCCGATGTATTCCGTATGTTGGTCGTGTAGCTGCATGTATCCTGGATGTTTTCCGTATCCCGATGTATTCAGTATGTTGGTCGTGTAGCTGCATGTATCCGGGATGTTATCCGTGTATACCGGTGTATTCAGTATGTTGGTCGTGTAGCTGCATGTATCCGGGATGTTATCCGTGTATACCGGTGTATTCAGTATTTTGGTCGTGTAACTGCATGTATCCTGGATGTTTTCCGCATATCCCGATGTATTCAGTATGTTGGTTGTGTAGCTGCATGTATCCCCAATATTATCTGTGTATCCGGATGTATTTAGCATGTTGGTCGTGTAGCTGCATGTATCCTGGATGTTATCCGTGTATCCGGATGTATTTAGTGTGTTTGTCGTGTAGCTGCATGTACCCTAGATGTTATCCGCGTATCCAGATGTATTCCGTATGGTGGCAGTGTAGCTGCATGTTTCGTGGATGTTATCCGTGTATCCCGATGTATTCAGTATTTTGGTAGTGTAGCTGTATGTATCCTAGATGTTATCCGTGTATCCCGATGTATTTAGTGTGTTTTTCGTGTAGCTGCATGTATCTTGGATGTTATCCGTGTATCCCGGTGTATTCAGTATGTTCGTTGTGTAGCTGCATGTATCCTGGATGTTATGCTTGTATCCCTTCGTATTCAATATGTTGGCCGTGTAGCTGCATGTATCCTGGATGTTATCCGTGTATCCCGGTGTATTGAGTATGTTGGTCGTGTAGCTGCATGTATCCTGGATGTTATCCGTGTATCGCGGTGTATTCAGTATGTTGTTCGTGCAGCTGCATGTATCCTGGATGTTATCCGTGTATCACGGTGTATTCAGTATATTGTTCGTGTAGCTGCATGTATCCTGGATGTTATCCATGTATCCCGATGTATTCAGTATGTTGTCCGTGTAGCTGCATGTATCCTGGATGTTATCCATGTATCCCGATGTATTCAGTATGTTGGTCGTGTAGCTGCATGTATCCTAGATGTTATCCGTGTATCCCGGTGTATTCAGTATGTTGGTCGTGTAACTGTATGTATCCTGGATGTTTTCCGCGTATCCCGATGTATTCAGTATGTTGGTCGTGTAGCTGCATGTATCCTGGATGTTATCCGTGTATCCCGATGTATTCAGTATGTTGGTCATGTAGCTGCAAGTATACTAGATGTTATCCGTGTATCCCGGTGTATTCAGTATGTTGGTCGTGTAACTGCATGTATCCTGGATGTTATCCATGTATCCCGGTGTATTCAGTATGTTGGTCATGTAGCTGCATGTATCCTGGATGTTATCCGTGTATCCCGATGTATTCAGTATTTTGGTCGTGTATCTGTATGTATCCTAAATGTTATGCTTGTATCCCTATGTATTCAATATGTTGGTCGTGTAGCTGCATGTATCCTGGATGTTATCCGTGTATCCCGGTGTATTCAGTATGTTGGTCGTGTAGCTGCATGTATCCTGGATGTTTTCCGCGTATCCCGATGTATTCAGTATGTTGGTCGTGTAGCTGCATGTATCCTGGATGTTATCCCTGTATCCCGATGTATTCAGTATGTTGGTCGTGTAGCTGCTTGTATCCTGGATGTTATCCGTGTGTCCCGATGTATTCCGTATGTTGGTCGTGTAGCTGCATGTATCTGGGATGTTTTCCGCGTATCCCGATGTATTCAGTATGTTGGTCGTGTAGCTGCATGTATCCTGGATGTTATCCGTGTATACTGGTGTATTCAGTATGTTGGTCGTGTAGCTGCATGTATCCGGGATGTTATCCGTGTATACCGGTGTATTCAGTATCTTGGTTGTGTAGCTGCATGTATCCTCAATATTATCTGTGTATCCGGATGTATTTAGCATGTTGGTCGTGTAGCTGCATGTATCCTGGATGTTATCCGTGTATCCGGATGTATTTAGTGTGTTTGTCGTGTAGCTGCATGTATCCTAGATGTTATCCACGTATCCAGATGTATTCCGTATGGTGGTCGTGTAGCTGCATGTTTCGTGGATGTTATCCGTGTATGCCGATGTATTCAGTATTTTGGTCGTGTAGCTGTATGTATCGTGGATGTTATGCTTGTATCCCTTTGTATTCAATATGTTGGTCGTGTAGCTGCATGTATCCTGGATGTTATCCGTGTATCGCGGTGTATTCAGTATGTTGTTCGTGTATCTGTATGTATCCTAAATGTTATGCTTGTATCCCTATGTATTCAATATGTTGGTCGTGTAGCTGCATGTATCCTGGATGTTATCCGTGTATCCCGGTGTATTCAGTATGTTGTTCGTGTAGCTGCATGTATCCTGGATGTTATCCGTGTATCGCGGTGTATTCAGTATGTTGTTCGTGTATCTGTATGTATCCTAAATGTTATGCTTGTATCCCTATGTATTCAATATGTTGGTCGTGTAGCTGCATGTATCCTGGATGTTATCCGTGTATCCCGGTGTATTCAGTATGTTGGTCGTGTAGCTGCATGTATCCTGGATGTTTTCCGCGTATCCCGATGTATTCAGTATGTTGGTCGTGTAGCTGCATGTATCCTGGATGTTATCCCTGTATCCCGATGTATTCAGTATGTTGGTCGTGTAGCTGCATGTATCCTGGATGTTATCCGTGTGTCCCGATGTATTCCGTATGTTGGTCGTGTAGCTGCATTAATCCTGGATGTTTTCCGCGTATCCCGATGTATTCAGTATGTTGGTCGTGTAGCTGCATGTATCCTGGATGTTATCCTTGTATACTGGTGTATTCAGTATGTTGGTCGTGTAGCTGCATGTATCCGGGATGTTATCCGTGTATACCGGTGTATTCAGTATGTTGGTCATGTAGCTGCATGTATCCTGGATGTTTTCCGCATATCCCGATGTATTCAGTATCTTGGTTGTGTAGCTGCATGTATCCTCAATATTATCTGTGTATCCGGATGTATTTAGCATGTTGGTCGTGTAGCTGCATGTATCCTGGATGTTATCCGTGTATCCGGATGTATTTAGTGTGTTTGTCGTGTAGCTGCATGTATCCTAGATGTTATCCGCGTATCCAGATGTATTGCGTATGGTGGTCGTGTAGCTGCATGTTTCGTCGATGTTATCCGTGTATCCCGATGTATTCAGTATTTTGGTCGTGTAGCTGTATGTATCGTGGATGTTATGCGTGTATCCCTTTGTATTCAATATGTTGGTCGTGTAGCTGCATGTATCCTGGATGTTATCCGTGTATCCCGGTGTATTCAGTATGTTGGTCGTGTAGCTGCATGTATCCTGGATGTTATCCGTGTATCGCGGTGTATTCAGTATGTTGTTCGTGTATCTGTATGTATCCGGGATGTTATGCTTGTATCCCTATGTATTCAATATGTTGGTCGTGTAGCTGCATGGATCCTGGATGTTATCCGTGTATCCCGGTGTATTCAGTATGTTGGTCGTGTAGCTGCATGTATCCTGGATGTTTTCCGCGTATCCCGATATATTCAATATGTTGGTCGTGTAGCTGCATGTATCCTGGATATTATCCCTGTATCCCGATGTATTCAGTATGTTGGTCGTGTAGCTGCATGTATCCTGGATGTTATCCGTGTGTTCCGATGTATTCCGTATGTTGGTCGTGTAGCTGCATGTATCCTGGATGTTTTCCGCGTATCCCGATGTATTCAGTATGTTGGTCGTGTAGCTGCATGTATCCTGGATGTTATCCGTGTATACTGGTGTATTCAGTATGTTGGTCATGTAGCTGCATGTATCCTGGATGTTTTCCGCATATCCCGATGTATTCAGTATCTTGGTTGTGTAGCTGCATGTATCCTCAATATTATCTGTGTATCCGGATGTATTTAGCATGTTGGTCGTGTAGCTGCATGTATCCTGGATGTTATCCGTGTATCCGGATGTATTTAGTGTGTTTGTCGTGTAACTGTATGTATCCTTGATGTTATCCATGTATCCCGGTGTATTCAGTATGTTGGTCATGTAGCTGCATGTATCCTGGATGTTATCCGTGTATCCCGATGTATTCAGTATTTTGGTCGTGTATCTGTATGTATCCTAAATGTTATGCTTGTATCCCTATGTATTCAATATGTTGGTCGTGTAGCTGCATGTATCCTGGATGTTATCCGTGTATACCGGTGTATTCAGTATGTTGGTCGTGTAGCTGCATGTATCCGGGATGTTATCCGTGTATACCGGTGTATTCAGTATGTTGGTCGTGTAGCTGCATGTATCCTGGATGTTTTCCGCGTATCCCGATGTATTCAGTATGTTGGTTGTGTAGCTGCATGTATCCTCAATATTATCTGTGTATCCCGATGTATTTAGCATGTTGGTCGTGTAGCTGCATGTATCCTAGATGTTATCCGTGTATCCGGATGTATTGATTATGTTGGTCGTGTAGCTGCATGTATCCTGGATGGTGTCCGTGTATCCCGATGTATTCAGTATGTTGGTCGTGTAGCTGCATGTATCCTGGATGTTATCCGGGTATCCCGATGTAATCCGTATGTTTGTCGTGTAGCTGCATGTATCCAGGATGTTATCCGTGTATCCCTATGTATTCAGCATAATCTCCGCGCGTCCAGATGTATCCAGTAGGTTGTTTCTGTATCACAATGTATCCATCTATCAGACGTATCTAGTGTGTTATTCGTGTATAAGGATGTATCCTTGATGTTATTTGTATATCAACATCTATGGTGGATGTTATTCACGTATCTAATTTTATCCTGCATGTAATTTCTGTATATAGTTGTATCCTGAATATTATCTGTATGAATCTTACATGCCACAGAAGTACATAATGATACCAAACATATCAAGTCAGATATTCAGTATAATATGAAATCAAAAAGAAAAAGAAAACAAATAGTGTTAGGTTCATGTACGTTATCGTCATTGGTGATAATGTATCCACAACCTCTCTCAGGCGAATTGAGTGAATTGATTTTCATTGCAGACTCATCTCAAACGCACGAGTCTCTACAGGAACAGGGTTCCACCCATAATAGCGGTAAATTATGTTTGCCTAGAATTCACCCGAACAATAAGGTACTTAATTTAATCTGTCACACACAAACATAGCTGTCAATAGGATAAGGCTCTAATTTATTAGTCACTTATGTCCGATAATGGGCATACAGTTATCACCGTTCATGATCACCATTACCATTCATATAGGTCCCGATGAAATGAAAGAAAAGCTGTACCTGATTCCGAAGGACATATCCTGTATCAAGTACCTAACCCCAACCTTAACCTAACATAACCCTAACCTATCCTTGAGATGTAGAAGGTATTTGTACCTTGTAAAATGTGAATTTCATTTTTACTAGCCACAGGCAAGCAGGCCAGTGACTATTTCACACACAGTTTGTAGTGCTGTAAATAAGAGTTCAAGTTGCTCAAAACTCAAAACTGCACTTGGAATTTGGTCAAACAATCTTTATTCTTGTTATGGTTGATTAGGCCATTTAGGGAGTGACCATGGGGGAATCTGCCTCCCCTTCCTCCTCCCCTCCCTCCCTCACCCACTCGCGCCATCCTGTGCGCTAGGCCCACCCAGCTGAAATGTGCACCATGGTAAACCATGGTCACCATGGTTTACCACGGAATACCATGGTTTTACCATGGTATTCCATGCTAAACCATGAGGCAATTACTTTCCATGGTCACTTGAGTCACTTGAGACCATGGTCATCAGAAACCATGGTTGACCATGGTAGACCATGGTCATCTCAGACATAGCCATGGTAGACCATGGTCATCTCAGACTTAGCCATGGTAGACCATGGTCATCTCAGACTTAGCCATGGTAGACCATGGTCATCTCCAGCAGACCATGGTCATCTCAGGCATAGACATGTTAGACCATGGTCATCTCAGACTTAGCCATGGTAGACCATGGTCATTTTTACTTGGCTGTAACTTGAGCCATATAAACTGTGATACAAATTGCCAGTGAAATCCTGACTGTTCACATCTACTTATGGCATAAGAATGACAAATTATGGGAATATTAAATCAATAGAATTTATTTGTGTGTGTGGCCAAAAGAACATCATGTTGACATTTATAGTAAATATTACCTAAAATAATCCAAGCCAAACATTTAATGAGTAGCAATAATACTGCATAAATAGCATTGTTAAAATGCCTTCAAGAACATGTAAGTGGCAGATGAAAGTTATTATCACAAGGAATTAGTATGCTGACCTCATATAACTTCAAACATACCTTACATCATCCTTGTCCTTGAATTGCTTAAAAACTTGAGTTGAACATCTCACTTAGAGAAACATGAAAATATAATGTGTTTTAGTGAATGGCTTTGTGGAAGAGGGCCATCTGGTCTAAAACTGTATGAATATTGCTAAAGATATATATATATATCTAAACATAGTCTTCTTTTCTATTTACTAGTGATCCATAACACATATTAAAATAAATATAGCATTTAATATGTTTTTAATTATCTAATATGCTAATAATATTACACCTGGATTGACATGAAAGCAAAATGACATATTTGTTCAATTGTTCTTTCAATGAGCCACAAAATATATATCTAGTACTCAGGCAAAACAATACTGGCACATCCATAAGCACAAGAACAACGTCTGGTAACAGTTAATAACTGTTCATCAGTAACATTTGAACAAACTAAAAACATATGAATTGATCTACTAAAGAGGGCAACATCAGTTAGGACCTCTTATTCTTGCCACTAAATCCAACTAAGCATTTATGCATTCAACCAACATTGTGCCTACAACTGTCACTACAACTTCACATCACAACAATTTTGCATTTCATTTGAAAACGCCATGACCAATAATATTTGGCATCATTGCCACATATGAAACATCATCAATGTTTATCAAAAACACTTTTTCCATGATGTCATCAACAGGAACAACTTGAATCACATCATCAGTGTCTTCAACATTCATCAAATGAAATCCACAGGTTTCAAACAAAAAGCAATTCTGGGCCAAAGTCATTTTCTTGACAACAGCAAACACATTTTCACTTGTAACATTGAGAATAAAAAACAATATTTTTGCAATGATGCCATTGTGACATCGAACAGCATAGCACACCCTTTTCTTCATGCGTGTATACTCTTGTGAGTATAGCTTTTGCTGGTTAACCAAAACTCTCTGCAGTTTCCTTAAACTTGACAAGTCTTGGGTATCTGTGTTTCGCAAAATCTCTATCTGTGTATTTGCTGTGATATTGGACAAAGGCTTTGGCTGTCCTGCTATTTGGCAATTTTTCATTTTCTTTAAACCTTTCCAACACTTGTTGGTTCCATCTTTCATATTGTAAATGAAATCAGTCCTCTGTTGGTCAACACCATCCAGATTTATGTTACAAATTTTCATTCGTAGTTCTTTCAAGTGGAGATACTGACTGGTCACATCTCCTGTGCCATGTACTGCCTTCAAAATGTCAGCATTCATGTCCTCAAATGGGAAGCAGCTCCAACACCACAACGGTCCCCATTTTCTAACAAAAGTCACCAGATGAACACCAATGTTATGAACATTTAATCCACAGCTACCTTCTCCATAGAGTTCTCCAAACTTCGAGTAAAAATGTTCAAGCAGTGACTCTGCTCTCTCCAGATCTTGCTGCGTAATCCTGTCTCCAAGGAGAATGTATATTCCCTCAGACAGATGAGTAAAGTGCTCCAAATACACAGCATCCAAAATACCATTCAAACATGGAATTGAATAAAATAACAACCATGCCTGGAGTTCTGATGCTTTTAGATGACTGTAATTCTTCTCGAGGTCTCTTGGCAGGCGCTCGACATAATCTGGTGGGCAAATATTTTTCAGCCTTTTAGAAATAGTAGAAATATCTTTTCCCACAAAATAGGGTTTTCTGTCACTCGTTGGAGACAACCACATGTACAATAGTTTCTTAGTAACTCCTAAGAGGACTCCATGCATGTAGTCTGGCACTACTCCATCCACAACATCAAACCATGGCATAGATGACAGGCCTGTCATGCCACAAATACCCTTAATGCGATTAGTTCTAGTTGCTTGTGGTCCTTTCAGATATTTGATATCATCAGACTGTCTACTAGCAGGTCTTTCAAAATGTGGTTTGTAGGGATAATGACGAGCATACCCTTTTCCATGAGCCACAGTTTCCCCTTCTTCTTCACATGTACTGCATCCAAAGCTGCCATTATGCATTGTCATATTTAAAACGTATGCTTTGGCTTGAAGATCCATAGTTGCAAGTAAAACTGCCATTTTCACAACAAAGGGTTCACAAGCAGTAGAAGGTTGGATTGATATCCCATTCTCATACAAGTCTTTACATTTCCTCACCAAATGCATATAGATACTGTTCAAATGGTGGATTACCTTTGCCTTGCCAAATTCCTGCTATCACGATATTTTCTCTTGCAAATCTTTGGGATGGAGGCAATTCATTGATGGCCAAAAGTATTGGCCAGAGCTTCCCTTTGGATGAGCTGTAGAGGGGAACTCCATCAGTATTAAAAACTGTGCTGATATTGTGTGGATTTGCAAGGAACATGCCTTCTTCACAAAGTGCTCTGTAGCTCTCGCCATCAACTACATCTGTAAAATCAGTAGAATGGCTTGACTTTACTCTTTCAATTCCATCCCATACACCTTTCTTTTCCAGGAGATATTTTAACTGTACTGCTGTATCTCCCATAACAAAGACATTTCTGGGTTCTCTTCATGATCTAGTTTGGAATGAAAGTGGACCTTTATATCGATATCCTTGGCAGCCATCTATCTGGAAATACATTACTGCATAATGAACAGTAATGTTTAGATTTGATTTTAGAAATGTCGCCATAAGCCAATACATCACTCAAAGTGAGTGTCTGAATATTGCTTGATTGTGGACACAAAATGGACAATAAATCCATCAGAGCCTTTGCTTGACAACCACTGACATTGAATCTGAGTAAATATGATACCATGCACAACATATTAATCTCTTGTGGAGAAAAGCTGTTTGATGTTTGTGGCTGAGAAACATCATCATCTGCAATAGCTTCACAAATTTCAGTATCAGTATGGTCATCCTCCTCTTCATCATCACTGGTGTCATCTTCATCATCTGAGCTATTGTGACTACTAGAACTACTATTCTGATCAAACTCACTGCCTGTATCTGTGGTTTCCAGGTCTTGCATGTTAAAGGGAATATTACCAAGTGAATAATTGCAGGTTGAAGTTGAAGCTTCACAGGAACTGACATGTGTTTCCGTCTCAGGCAGATAGACTGGCAATGATGGTGCATCAGGTATCAAAGTTTCATCTTCCCTTTCAGAATCTTGATGACGCATTATGGTGCGCTTTGGGACTGGTACTGTTGAATCAGATTTATATCGGTTATAAACCCTCTTTAATGGACCTACAAACAAATTGTAAAAGTTATAAGATATAGGTCTTCAAAAGTACATATTGTCTGCATGTCATTTGTGTGAGTGAGTGAGTTTAGTTTTTCGTCGCACTCAGCAATATTCCAGCTAAATGGCGGCGGTCTGTAAATAATCAAGTCTGGACCAGACAATCCAGTGATCAACAGCATGAATATCAATCTGCACAATTGGGAACCGATGACATGTGTCTGCCAAGTCAGTGAGTCTGACCACCAATCTCGTTAGTCGCCCCTTACGACAGGCATGGGTTACTGAAGATCAATTCTAACCCGGACCTTCAGGATATGTATGTCATTTGACTGACTGACTGAGTTTGGTTTTACGCAGCTTTCAGCAATATTCCAGCAACATCACGGCGGTATGTCATTTGAAGAAAATGTTGTTAGGTAAGATTTAATATTTATTGTCACACCAGTGGTTATGGCCACATTCCAACAGAACATTATCAGATCAAGAGGCTATGGGATGAACACTAAAATTATTAGAATAATGTTAGCAACACATAGGGATATTATGTGATTTCAATGAAAGGCTAGGTTAGCTATAGATTTATCCAAGGTAACTCTCTTTTGGTGGGTTCTTACAATAAGCATGGGAAAACAATCTTTCCAAGAACCAATAAACAAAAACCTTGTGGACACCCGAAAACTTACTTTTCTTATGACGACTGTTCAAGTGGGTCAGTATGCGTTGTTTCCTTGATAGCATCTTGCCACATATTTGGCAGATGTACGTTTTTTGGCCATTAACTGAAGTCACTGTGAAACAGTCTTCTTTGTGGAAATTCTCTGAAATACATAAAATGAATGTAATAATAACATGGAAACAACACTTTAATTACAATAAGGAGATAAATATTCATCACAAATATACTTTAAGTTGTCCTTAAAAATTGTATTGTTCACTTATGGGAGACTACTTCATATACACACACCACACCTACCCTCCCCAATATGTCCTAGTTTAATTTAAATTACACTTCTTAAACAAACAAGAACATAACTAAAAAGCCCGCTTCTCTACACTATGCTACTGTTCCAAGTCATCCATGAGCTCACATAAGGGAGGGTGGTGGGGTAGCCTAGTGGTTAAAGCGTTGGCTCGTCACGCCGAAGACCCGGGTTCGATTCCCCACATGGGCACAATGTGTTAAGCCCATTTCTGGTGTCCCCCGCCGTGATATTGCTGGAATATTGCTAAAAGCGGCGTAAAACTAAACTCAGTCAGTCAGGCAGTCACATAAGGGACCGTTCATATTTTTTTAGTAGTAGTAGTATTTTACTACTTATTTACTTATATTTTTGTTGTTGTTGGTGGGGTTTTTTTGGGGGATGATGATGACTTTATGAGTTTTTTTATCTGGGAGGTTGAGGGAGACAGCACATTGTGTACTATCAAATACTAAAATGGTAGGCGCGGCCTATGCTTCAAAATTCGGGGTTGGGAGGGGCTTATTGATTTAGTATGTGACATGGCGGGGGTACATAAATTGGGTGGGTGGATTCACATTTTACATGCTTCACACAGCCACCCCCAGCCATAAATTATAACAGGTCAATAAAATTACATTTTTCTCCAATACGATTACATCTTAGTCTTCGATAATAATATACCACTGAATCCTTCTTACTGCATTATGCAAGTTCATTCTGTTGATACACTACTACATCTATCTGTCAATAAGGGGTGTACAATTGATATATTGACTCATAATATATGTCTGGTTTAATTATTTCAGTCAAATTATGGTTACATTTTTTCCATAGGCCCCCACTGCGGGTCAGAAAATCGATAAACTAAGCCCTGGTTTACTATCCAGCCCCCCTACTATATAACATGTCTCACGTGCATTTGTTGTCATTTTATTAACCAATTTGATTGCGCTGACGACCTATTTTTGTATACTTCCGGCACAGCTTCTCGGTCTTTGACGATTTAATAAAACCCATCAAATGCATCCCCACGGAAAGCGCATGTATATGCCCCCTACACACATTGGAGATATTGACAAGAGTTTTTGATACTTGTGAAACCTTTAAAATACGATATATTCATTGACGTGTGCGTAATTGTCCGGTTTTCGATCATGTCACCGTATTTCTGTGATGAACCTTTACATGTTATATTGTAGGGGGGCTGGATAGTAAACCAGGGCTTAGTTTATCGATTTTCTGACCCGCAGTGGGTGCCTGTGATACACGTGTCATAACTGTCATACTTTGAGCGAGAAAAGGGCTTATTTTCGTAGCTTGACTATTAAATGCCAACGCCCCGTTTATTTCGCGGGAATCCTTAGCGGTGACTCGTCAAACTGTAACCGAATGTAAAAAGTATCCGGCAGTAGGCCAAAGTGCTACCCCATTTCCCGCGTTTGATTATCGTTACTTTATAGCAGAAGTTGCAACTGAACGAAATCGATATTGGGATGAACTGGTCCTAGTAACAAAATACTTGAGATATTATTTTCGGGCAATATTCGTTTGAAATGTGTTTACAGTTATATTAGCTACTTTTCAATTGAGACACCGGTAACTTGGGATAAATGTGCGTTGAATCGCCGATTGCCGTTTCCTTCTTTGTATACAAGACGAACACACAAAGTAACGTCAATACGTTGCAAAGTATATTTCGTGTTTTATATTTTTGTAATTAGTGACAAATTAATAAAATAAATGTGTCAAGGTTCATGAGCATGCATGCCTAGGACACCGGTATATTTTCTCTGATGTGAAATTTACTTGTAGCAACTGTGTATTTTAAAGTGGTATGAAACGTGAATTCTTTCACTGGATGTCAAAGGAGTGTTAGCTGCATAAGTGGTCATACACTAACTGCATATTTCACAACTACTTGCTCAAATAATGGCAGAACCCGACCAAATAAATAATTTGTGCTTTGTAATAGAACTGTACTCACCGTCCTCGTCCATTCCATGCAGTTCAGTGCCTTCGTCAAAGATGTCGTTGTTAGGTGGAATATATTGCCGAGTGCGGCGTTTAACAACAAACAAACGTTAAAATTTCTCTATCCTCTCCGATTAATCAAAATGTGAAATGCAGGAAAACAAGGCAAAATGGTGCAGAGTTTCTTCTTCAGCAGCCTTCTTCTCAAGCGTTTGAAGCAAGCAGGATGCGCGTCAAGGCCAATTTAGTTTGACGTTGACCACTGCTATGTATGGAAGCCCATTTCTGAGTTTATAATGGTTAAAAGAATATAAAAATTATCCCATCGGTCAAGCTGTGAAAATGTAAGTACATGTAGTTATGCATTGCTACACTTTTACTATCCGACACCTGCTCGGAAATATACAGATTGGTTTCTATACTCCCTGGGAATGAAATAAATTGATTGCACACCGATGCATCGATCCGAGTAGTAATGAGAAGCAATTTGAGCATATGCGATTCTTGTATTGAGTTTTGCACCATGTAAGAATATTATTATCGTTATTATAGCATATTATTACAGTGTCTTTATAATGTAACAAAGTCAAAGCGACTAAAGTTATGTTAGTGTGGCATGATGTGATTATACCTTCTGCTTGTTCAATGTCGCAGTGTGCAACGTTCCACATATGTGAGGACAACGTGTATAATGAAGAAAGGATTTACCAGATGATGATTCTGTTAGAAACGTTTCATGTTTTTTTTATTCGATGGTCACGTCATCGAGCCTTATCGTACGATTCATTTGAGTTGTATCGTACGCCCGACAGCATCAACTCTAATCTTGTCCATAGTGAAAATCTACACATATTAATAAAGGCTATGATAAAGATTTATGACATCAAATATATTTCATGTCTGCATGCAAACGACACATACTTTGTAAATAAGAAGACACCTTTGAGGAATCTAATGTGATTTTTTCTTGCATTTTCAAAACCAACCTGAATATAAATGACGGTATTTGGTTATTCAAAATGTTGAATACCAATGTGTCATTTTGAGCTATTTCATATTTTTCAAGATAGTTTTTTAAACATGCTATGGCACATTACATATGTGGCCTTAATGGGCGCCCGTACAAATAGTGACACGCAAGAAGCGCGAAAACTCTCAAGCTTCATGCGCCATTTCTTCTCCGTATACAAGCACGTGTATTACCAAGGCAGATCTTCGAAATGAGTACCAAAGTATTTGCCCTGGTGGACTTCGAGGACAATACAACGGTTGATGTGCCCTTAAGTTCAATTGTGATGCCAAGGAAGGAATACCATTTGTACAAGGTTGGCGACAAAGTGCGTTCCAAGTGTCCAGGATTTCCAGGCGGGTTTGGAGGGGAGATCGTTGCATTAAGCGGTGAGTTAACTACTAGTATGTTTTTACGTTCGTTCCCTTGATATTTCCTATGAAAACATAACAATCACCGAAATACAAATGTAGATGAAACAATTATTGACAGAAGTCTTGTTCTTGAAACAGGGTCAATTTGAGGCAGATTATTGTATGTTTACGAACATATTTTGTTCTATGACCATAAAGTAATATGGATCCGTGAGGTTTTGGGCTAATACCCCATGCGTGTCGAAACAGGCATCTACCGTAAATGGAGATCAGACCCACTAACTTAGTCATTGTATCTCAACAATGCATGCAAGACCATTATGTCAATCACCGGGCCGTCTTCTGTAGACGAGAAAATGTGCAGACTGCTATCAATATATAGCTGGGAAAGTGCTGATCGAGTACGGCATTAAACAGCAAACATAACGACCTTGGTTTGGTGACAAGTTTTGTTAAATACAAAGTCAATAATGGATAATGACCGAGACAAAAAAAGAAGTTTTAACGCATAGATCTAAAATAGTTCGAATATCACTGCTAAATCAATGCTATGCTTTCATTTATCTGTTGCCCCGATTCACCAATTAAACTGGATAAACGACTAATTCTAAGCTCCTCACAGGCATCAACGGGTGCGGCATGTATTGATTTGAAACAAACACGCGATGTTTGAAGTTAGCTCCCATTCGCAGGTCCTGTTGTATCCGGACAATATGACTCTCAATCTTATAGTTTCAGGTGCTATATAAAGTAAAAGAGTGAGTTCATTATAAACAATAGCTGGATATAACAATTAAATCCCGTTATTGACATCACAGTATCAGGTTTTTTATCTGGTCAAGATGGCCCTCGAAATAGTATTGAGCATCACGTGACACACAAACTGTGACGTAAGCAATGAAATGGCGAGTCTGACACAGCAAAACAACAATACACGTTTCAAGCAGTTTTTTTTATAGAAATAAATAATTACAACGAACAGAATTAGTAATAAAGGGCCGTAATAAAAGTTGCCAAAGTTACATGTAAGGTACGATCGTGTAATATCGGGGAAATCAGAGACGGGTCAAATGACATCTCGGCTTTTCGCTCGGACACGATGTTCTAATGCTAAAGTATTTGCATGATGTATTTTTGTCACGGGTTGCAACCTGGTATGATATGTCGACAGTGTTCCATATTTTAAGTATATGTACGGAGTTTCTGCTTTAATCGCTCAGAATAACACGATTTAACCGAAAACCCTTCTTCAAAATCTACACGTTACAGTAGTCTGAGTTGGTATCCATTGCTGTAATACGATTGGCTGCCTTATGTCACGTGCATGTTTTTGACCAATCACGGTCCTTATAGCGGGTTGCTGCAAACAATATAGCGTCATTAGAAACCGCACATTATCCACTAAATTCGCTTGTTACAACTGCAAAAATACTCATGAAAAGGCAACGCTAACATATTATTGATGTTCACAACATTCAAAGGAAACCCATCATCAAACGAATCTCGCGGGTTATTCGTGCAAAGCTTCGAAGCTGATCAGCTGATCGAGTTATTTCCCGATGTAGTCTCATGTAATATAATCGAGCGAAAAGCTACTGATCGACACTGTTATGGCGAGATAGATGGTCGTGCATTACTATATTGTGATATTCCAGTAAAAATATCTTTTTCAAATAATTTTCAGATTACGTAAACATGAAAATATTCAGCCACTAACTTGATCTATTAAAACATAATTTAAGAGTAAATTCTATCTTGAAATAATAATTTCTAATATATGATCTCAGTAGACACCAACGTAGGACACACCATCACAAGGTCGGTTCCTTCATAACATTAACAAAATAATGTCAAAACTGTTTCACTAAATACTTATATGGGTAGTTACAAACTTCTCTTAGTTCTTGGTAGATCTTAAATAAACACTTCAGAAAATGTAACTGCATAGTTATTTGGGACTAACATGTTGATGGAAATTGTATGTTGAACATATTTGGTTAACTTATAAAATGTTCCTGTTTAATCTGTGGCATTTATCTTGTATAAATTCAGAGGACCGAAAATGGCTGAGGAGTGTAGCAAAAAGTGGAACAAGACCAATTCCACCAAGACGTAAGTGAAAATCTGTGTTTTAAGTTCACTTATTTAATTTATAACATTAATAACATTGTACATATTGTATCATTAATTGTTCTATGTAATGTGAATAACAAAATGTGTGCATTTGAATTTAGTGCAATGACTTTTTCTGTTTTTAAATAACAATGCAGTGAATATACATGCTTTTAAAGTAAAACTCATTTGGACTTTGGACGTAAAATGTTTATGAATTCAGACTTGATCTTGTCTCTATATGGATGTGTGAAGCCCACTTGTGGTGTCCCCCGCTGTGATATTGCTGGAATATTGCTAAAAGCGGCATAAAACCAAAGTCACTCACTCACTCACTCTATATGGCTGAAATAATGCCGATGTGACTTAAAACCCAACTCAACTCAACTTGTACATATTATACCAGTGTTAAGACAGATGTTTTCCTAGATTTCTAAATTGTCAAGACATGTTTTTCATTGGATGGTATACTGCAATCGAGAAAATTCTGAAATAATCAAACTGATGTAATTATTGTCAGTCAAAAAGAGTTTACAGCTTAACAACATTATATCATTACTATTACAAATTATATTTAAATGTCATTGCTACTGACAGGTGAAGCATCTGAAAAACAGCAGAGCACAAAACATGCTGAACACACAGATGGTAAGTAAACACCTCCATTACCTAACTCAATTCCTATGCAGTCTTAAAACTGAAATTATCTCAGGGTCAATTGATCATGTTTTGTTTCCTTAAAGATTCTGGTACTTACTGTCTGCAGTAATAGCAAATAAATCAACGTATAAGTGAAATTGGACACTTATGGTTCACACTGGTTCAAATTTGCAACTTCTGTTTTTACCTTCTTTCATTATCCACAGGGAAGAATGTTGTTGCTTCATCAGAGAATGAGGAAGACACTCAAGTGAAACAAAGAGGTAGGAAATATTACACTCCATAGTAATCTTAGATAATTCCTCGTTATAAATACAATAATTACAGAATTATTTAATCAGGAAATATACACCAGTGCAAGTGTTATTTACAAGTCAATCACAATCTTTAACTTTGACACTTTCTCACATATTAATATGTGATGTAACTGACACAGTGATTTATTGACTTTTTTTCCTTTATTCTTCAAGAAGTGCAGAAGAGACCTGCTGATGCAGTACAGAGTAACATGGCAATTAAGGCATTGAAGAAGTTTAGATGTGTGCCGTAAGTGACACCAGTTACATCCTTTTTTAAACTGGAGCGTTGTATACATTATAATTAATGAACCCATACGCTATACTTTGCTTACTGCATAAAGTTAATATCATTTAACAAAAACATAAGAGCCAAAATGACAGATTTTGTTCATAATTCTGTCCTGGGAAAAGTCTGGTAAATAATTAAGTGCACATAAACCTTCCTTTTTCAGTTCTATATCATAAAAGATATGAGTCATAATAAATATAAAGTAATATGTTTACACTACAAAAGACATATTAGTGTCCATGTCACGGAAAAAGTTGTTTATCCGGTGTGTATTAATGAAACAGATTTTCTTTTCAAGGTTTAATGCATGCAAGATAACAGAAGAAAACTCTGATGATAATGCCATCCAAGATACCCCAGCTAAGAAAACCAGTCCAGCAGCAGAAGAAGATGCCATGCTGTCCATGTAAGTTTTTATCAGTGAAATGTTTTACAGCAAAATGTTTAAAGTATGTGGAAAATATTTTACGCAGACATATTGCAGAACTTTATGAAAGTGATCAATCTTCTGACTTTTGAGAATGTTAGTTAAACAAGCCAATGCATTCCATACTTGCTTTAAAACTCATTTATTCGTTCGAGACTATTCCAGTTGAAACATATGATGGATATTTCTGATGACTTAAAACAATGCATTTTGAGTGTTTGAAAACTAAGCATTCTTGTTTACTGTTCAGCCCTCCTCCAAAATTTGTAGCGGTGGAGAAGCCAATTTCTGGTGTATACTTCTGTGATATTGCTGTAATATTGCTAAAAGCAGCATAAAACCGCTAACATTAAAAGTGAATCGTAATTATTAAGTTGCCTTCTCCATTAAATATGTGCAGTTTCCAAATTCAAGCCCTGGGCTAAATTATGGTATTATGATTGATTACCAAAGGGGTAATCTTTCCTTATAAGCCTGGGTCTTAAATTGCAAGAACATTTGAATGGTGGAACTAAGTCTTTCTCTTTATCTCTCTTCCTTTTAACAAGGGAAAAGCCAAACAATGCTCAAGGCCCCACATCATCAGGGTTCGACCAGCCACAAGACCAGTAAGTTCCTTATTTATCTTGGAGGTGATTTTTAATTTTTGAGACATATTTGAACTATTACTTACAGAGGTACAGATAACCTGCGTATATGTGTAAATTACGCAAATATTTAAGTGAAAACACAATTCCTATTATGTCTGTTGCATACAAGTACGCTTGAAAATTTGTAAATACTCAATAAATTTGATCTTACATGCATACACACAGGGGGCGGTGGGGTAGCCAAGTGGTTAAAGCGTTGGCTCGTCACGCCGAAGACCCGGGTTCGAATCCCCACATGGGTACAATGTGTGAAGCCCATTTCTGGTATCCCCTGCCGTGATGTTGCGGGAATATTACTAAAAGCGGCGTAAAACCAAACTCAGCCAGTCAGTCAGCATACACCCAACACTGTCAAATCTTAGCTCGGGTGTTCCTGAGGATAGAAAAAATAATTAAGGTATATTAAGAGGTCCTATTTCTTGAACAAGGCTAAATTCAGTCTTTCTTATGGTTTCTTAAATTACAGATCAAACATTTAAACTTAATTATCTTTTTACAATTAATGGAAAATAGCATAAACCCAAATGAGTTTGAATCAGGTGGGTACAAATTCTTTGGTTACTCGAAGGAAAATAAGGATACCTAATTCAGATGAACACGAGCGAGTACATAACTCTATGACTCAAAAAGTTATCTGTAGCTCTGTACATAGTTATGCCCTTTTTAAATTACTTAGCTTACCAATTTTATTTCATTTTTATTATTAGATAGGTAGGGAGAAAAAAGGGGAATATGGAGATGTTATTTGCACACTGGTGTTAAGTGTTATGAGTTCTGACGATTTGAGTGATTGTCTAAAGTGATTGTCTTTTGTAAAATATAAAAAAGTTTCAGGGAATTGAAAGGTATAATTTGCTAAAAGAAATTATTTTTTTTCACTTTCTTTGTTTCATTATCATGTTGACAGAATATAAGGGCCCCAAAAATACTAGTATGAAAAAACAATAATTATTTATTCCACTTTCTTCACATTTCGGGTCGCCAGATCCGTAAACCAAGTAATAAAAAAAGGCCTTATTTACACTACTGAACTATTTCCGGTAAAGGGCCACATGTACAGAATTTTGAAGTGTCATGTATATTAGACATCTTTCTTAAATTGTCTTCTCCATTCTGTCATGTGTGTTACATAAAATACCAATTAATGAGGACAAAGCTATTATTCTTCTATAACTTTTGCTTTAAGGTTTGCTAGAGGTTTGTGTTTTCTTTTGTAGGTTTGTTACTGGTGCAGAGTTTGACAAACTTTTAAATGATGTCAGGCAGCTGCAAGGGGTTGTTGCAAACATGAAGAAGAGGTCATCAGCAAAAAGACCATACCAAACTACAGTGCAGCCTCCACCATCAACAACACACCAGCTGCAGCCTCCACCATCAACAACTCACCAGCAGCAGCCTCTGTCTCAGCCTATGGACTTCGCTCTCCTTGGATCTGCCCTTGATCATGCCCCAACATCTGACTCTCCATCACCATCACCGTCTATTCTTTATAATGGCCACACCATTGATAACCTTAGAGACTCAGTATCAGTGTGTGATAAACTTTTGCAGGCCACCAAAATTGTTTTATTTCAGCTTTTCGACCAATCATATATCTTGAGCCACAGTGTTTCAGGCAGGGCATCCAATGCAAAAACAGTGGCCAAACCCCAGTTTGATTCGAGATTATATGGGGCCCTTGTGAAAGTATTGAAAGACAAATTTCCTTCAATAAGTGATTCTGACATAACAGCCAAAATTCATGTTATTCAAAAAATGTTGAAAAAAACAAAATCTCTGAAGTTTCCAAGGGTATAAGTGAGTGAATGAATGAATGAATGAACGCCAAGGATGTCAACTATCTCCATTTTTGTTCTCTTTATTTACCAATGACCTACTTGAATATTTGTCTGCTGATAATCAGAGGTGTATCGATTTAGATTTTATTGAACTGTTTATTCTGCTGTTTGATGATGAAAAAACTTAGCAGAACAATCCTGGAAAGTACTGTCTATTGTTAGGTCCTCTATGAAAACCTTTACAAATTTACCACTGAATGTCTTATTACATATATTTGATGTTAAAATTCTTCCAATCTAGATGTATGGTTCTGAAATTTGGGGTTTTCATTCCTCACCAAAATGTTCAAAATATTCATGACAAGTTTTGGAAGCAAATACTTCACCATCTATTACTACTCCGAACATCATTGTATGTGGTGAAATAGGTCGCTATTCTTTGAAGGTTAATATCTACTATAAGATTGTGAAATACTGGATGGACCACGTTAATAAGTCAAGACAAGAATATATTTTTAGCTACCAAAAAAAATGAAATATTTTGCATCCTGCTGATCTTGTGTTCACAACTCTGTACAATTATACCTCTATGTTCATTCTGTCACTTTTATGGCGCTTCATGTCATATTTTGGATCCTTCTGACATGTATGTGTATAACGGGCCGATGGCACCTTTACACATCTCTCACTCAGCTTTAGACAGTAGGAAAATAAGCAAAGCCATTTAAATGACTTTTATATATTTTTCTGATGACAAGTTTAATAAAAAGGAAATCACATCCAAATCTAGATTTCTTTTAATGTGTTCTTTGTTACTAGATCTTTGATATATTTTACATCTATGTGTGATGAATATATATGCTGCATGCCAGCTAGTCAACATTATGTCAACTGGTTATTGACATGGCATTCAGCTGCACCATTTTCTTTTAATTAACTGTGTTAAACATGGAGTACTATGGTATGCCATAATCTATTGGCCATTGTATACTATGTCAGGTAGTTGGTACCACAGAATGGCAAGGTAACCTAAATTATAATCAATATGACCATGGTAGACCATGGCATATTTGGCCATGGTATACCATGTTCAATTTTACCATGCTAATCAGTGGTGCCATTTACCTCGGCCATGGTTTACCATGGTATATTTGACCATGGTAGACCATGGTAGACCATGGCCTACCATGGTATATTTGGCCATGGTCTACCATGTTCAATTTTACCATGCTAATCCGTGGTGCCATTTACCGCGGCCATGGTCTACCATGGTATATTTGACCATGGTATACCATGGTAGACCATGGGCTACCATGGTTTATTTGACCATGGTCTACCATGGTCTATCATGGTCTATTTGACCATGGTAGGCCATGGTATATTTGGCCATGGTATACCATGTTCAAATTTACCATGCTAAACCGTGGTGCCATTTACCGGATGTGGTAAGCCATGGTAAACCATGGTGCACCATGGTCTGTGGACCATGGTATACCATGGTATACCATGGTAATTTCTTTGCCATTTCAGCTGGGGCCTGAGCCACGGGGCTCTCTTGGAGGTATGCTTTAGCCAGGTCCATGGACCTCCTCCTGTCTACCGTCTTCATGTTCTTCCATCTGCCGACGTGCAGTTATGGGGAGTCCAGTTGGTTGGGGGCCAGAGTCACAACTGGGCTCCCAGGGAGGCCATGTCTCGACACATATCCATGCACAGACTTCCACCCTTGCCCCGCACTCTGACGTAATAGTTGAAAATAGCCAACTGTGCCTGGTTTAGGAGATCCATCTGTTTTGCCCTTGCAAGTAACGGCACCAGTCTTTCCACCCAGTCGGGCGATAGAGAGTACATTGAAACCACCAAGAGTGTGCCACTGAAAAGATGTAAGTTGGAAATGGAGAAATAAATAGTGCAAGTATAATTATGTCATAGTGTTTCAATTGGTATTACGTTTTTCAGTGTGATGTTGAAAACCAGCACAGGCACTGTAGGCCTAGCTTATTTCACTCTTGTTCAAGCTGCTCAAAACTCAAAACTGCTCTTGGAATAAAACAATCTTTATTCTGGTTAGGCACTCACATTTAGATACTAACCATAGGTGAATCACCTTCAACGTCCTCATCCCCCTCCCTCAGGGTTGCCGTCCTGTTGGCTGGGCCGAGGTATTGGTTAAATTGCTTTGACAGGTCAAATGACCCTCGGATCTTGGTTGATAATGACCGCCTCCAGTCTTCATATATTTCCATTTCGTCCTCAAGTACGTGGGTAAGTCGGTTGATGTGCAGTTCTCAGGAATCCAGTCATTTTGGGGCCACAGGCGCAATTGTGCACCGAGATGCCGCCATGTCCCAACACATCTCCTTTGTGGCACTTCTGTAAACATGATTTAGTTCTGAGTAGTAAATGTTCCGTTTCAGAATAAATGCATGAAATAGAGAACGGATGACATGAATAAAAATTCCGCACACACGGCAAATATTCCATCGAACAGGAACAAATACCGTAGGCCTAACCTATTACAGTCATAATTGAATGCAAAATGGACTCGTCCAACAATGTCAACATCCGGGATTTCTCTAGCCCGAAATACACGTGAATCATGTTAGATCTAGGTGAAAATCAAATTAAAAGCACAAAAGTTTACAGTAGGTGACAAAAAGATGATGAAATCGTGAAAGAGACAAAAAGGACTTATTAAAGTGACATGATTTGGACCCTACATGATATTAGGAAAACCCCGAGAGGACATGTATCAAGTTAGCTCTATGGAAGGTGGTTTTATCAACACATACAAACAAATGAATATCAACAAATATCAAGAGCCAGGAGCAACATGTAGTCCTCAAAATGACAAGAATTAGAACAGTGAAGTTGTTCTAGTCAAACATTGCTCACAGGAAGAGAATGACATGGTTGATGTTTCAGAAACTAGTGAAGGTGAGCAGATGGATGGAAACTGCAATGTGGTTGAAACCTCTTTTAAACTACATTCAGCAGACGTAAGCGAAAGTGAACTCTTTTTAACACAAGATTCATTTAGAATCATCAGTTCAGATTCTGGGGAGTCTATTTCCATAATGACCATAGAAAATAGCAGACCAAGAAGTAAGTGTTGTGATAAAAAGAGACAGAGTAGCATTTATGAGTATTTTCATTAAGATTAACTACACACGTATGCATTAACAAAAGATAAAACCAATGCCCACAATAAAGACAAATGATGCCACTGATGACAATACTGTATTGAGTCCTTTTGTAAGGAACTTTCACACATGATAACTGCTTCTAGATAGCCACAGGATTTGTTTCATACAGAACAAATACCACCGTAGGAAAAATCCTTTCTCCCCCCCCCCCAAAAAAAACCCACAACAACAAACAAAACAAAACACTAGCGGCACACTTTCTTCTATGAGAGTGAGTATGGCACATAAACTAACACAAGTGAAGTTTCTTTTCTTGCTTAGTATATATATTATTAATATCATTGTTGTTAGTATTATATCGTGAAACAATGTTTTTGTATGTACCGCTTAATGCCAGTGCTTTGGTAATGTTCATTACAACAGCAGTTACCTTACTTGTAAAAGTAGTTTTGTTGTACAGGGGCTGTAGGAAATGCTTGTGGGGAGGTACCAGTAATGATTGTACTTGTCCTTTAATGACACTAATTGTCCCAAATGATTCAAACATACCTTGCGTGACCACCCAGTACAATAATGTACAAAACCCGAAAACAGTCTTGCTGTGTGATATGAACATCCTTAAAACACTCATTGTCATGTCTGTAAACTCGACTCATTCTGTCACAAAAGTTCAGACTGTACATTTACTTGTCAGAATACATGGCAATCACGCAGTCAACAATCCTACAGCCTAGATTCTGTTTATGACAGCTTTACAAACATTCAGTGTTTGGGCAACAGAACTGTGCCGGTGTTGTTCTGGGGAGGGAGGTAGGAGGTTCAGTAATTTTGTACAAATGAACTGGGTGTGTGGGGGGGGTGGGGGAGAGAGAAGTGTGTGTGTGGTGTGTGTAGTGGGGCGTTTAGCAATTTTGTACTTACAAATATTAAGACAAGCTTAAAAATTAAGGGGAAAGAAGGGAGGGGTGATCATTTATTTTGTACATGATATGCAGGGGGACTTAGTTTGCACGTCATTTTTGGGTGGGGTGGGGGTTCCATTCACATTGTACATGCTTCTCTATAAAAATCATCCTCACACCTCCTAGCCATAATTTATGAATGGACCCTAGCAGAATGTATAAACTCACATATTCTACACCTCAATGCATAAACTCTGTGAGTCTCACCAAGATCAAGGGGAAAAATGAAAAGGAGAATTTCACCATCACGTTAAAACATCTGTGGAATTGGTTGTAAAATGATAATCTTGCATAATTTGTATGTCAGACATACATTCTGTGTAAAAAACGTTGTTTTACACACACTTACATATGAACAAATATATGTCATGTAGCAGATGCAAATTCAGGAATTACAAGTATATCTAGGTCAGGAACTCCTGAAAGGGGATGTTAAATATCAGCAAGGGCACATATAAAGTCATCGTAGTGTTCCAGTTTTTGCCTCCAATGTTGGCATCAGGCTGTGCATGAAACAGCAAATATACAGAGTGAGTGAGTTTGGTTTTACGCCGCTTTTAGCAATATTCCAGCAATATCACGGTGGGGGACACCAGAAATGAGCTTCACACAATGTACCCATGTGGGGATTCGAACCCGGGTCTTCTGTGTGACGAGCGAACGCTTTAACCACTAGGCTACCCCACCGCCCCAAATATACAGAGGGGTTTGCTTTTTATCAATATGAGCTCTATTGAGGTGTCACACGTTTGCCTTCACAGTGATCTTGTGTACCAGACATACTACAGTCATAATGCTGTATATGATATTATGATAGGGGTCTTGGGTCCCAGCGAGGGTTCCGGTGAAACCCCTTATCTTACTCGCGTGCTGGTCTGCTTGGGGGAATTTGCTCAGCAAAGAGTGCGAAGTCACAAGAAGCTCATCACAAGTTTATTTACAAGAATGGAATAACATGGGGTGGCCACAGAGAGTCGGTACAACCCTTTGGGCTCAGGGCTAGAGCTAAAGTGTCTTTGGAGAGTCTAAACCCTACTGACAAACATTTGATTTTCAAACCATTTATCTACAATTAAAACAATATAGAGATTACGATTGGTTGACTGATACAAAATGGGTGTGCCCTACAACAACCAATGAAATACAGAATGGGGTGTGTTCTACAGTACCTACTGTAATGACCAGACAGGGGGAGTACTTAATCCTGCTAATCCTAATTTTGTAAGCACATTTACTGTGTACTTGGATGCTTACGGTATTACAATAGGATGCTTGGAATACAATAGATGCGCTTACTCTGGGCCATGTCTTAATGGCCCTGAATTGGTGTTTGCTTAGTGTTATTGTAATATAGATGATGACATGTTAACTTTATCAAAACAGTTTATTAAACCGTCCAGACATAACTTTTGTCTTAATGAAAGGTTTGTCTAACAGTTGAGTCCTTGATACCTAAGGCTAGGATTTATCTTGAACATATGTGAAATTGTGCAGTCGTAACTTATAACTTTTTCAATAGTATATGTCTGTGAGATGAGTTTTACTACTTTTGACTTGAGTCATTCTCTAAGCCATTACTGATACATTATGAAACTAATATTCTATATTTATATTTTCATAATATCTGAAACCAAATATGTCGCTTGTAGTGGTTATGATTCATTATGAATTTTCGTATGAATAATTATTCCATGATAATGAGATCAGTTGTTCATTAGCCATAAGTACAAGTACAAGTGTTGCAGCATGACATCATGAGCTGAACTGAATATATACACTATTAACAAGTCACATGAATTCATATCATCTTGCATTTGCAAGTAGGCTATCCAAAACAGAAGATATGGCTCATCAAATATTTGCTTATTGTAAAATAAAGTGGAACATTGTGGTTTTGCTGTTAGCACATCATGCAGGTTGGGAAAGTACATCTATCATTCACAAACAATGTTGCAATACATGGCCTTTCATTGAAAGTTTCAACATTGTAGTGGTGAAACATCACTGTGAAATCAGTAAAACACATTTACACCTAAGATAAGGTAACCCTGAGCTTTGATATGTTATATAAGTGTGTATATCCCGTAGTTAAAGCATTGTTCAATTCAGATGATACATGGTGCTGGAGATGCTGGTGCCAGAGAGCACATAAACCTCACCACCTCTGAACTAAGTGTAAAAGCCAGAACAGGTACTGGCTGAAATGGGTACGGTGAGAACACACTACCACTTTCATAATTGAAGGTCATATATGGAATATGAAATTATGTAAATTTGAAGCTTCTTTGTAAAATTTATCCGGTCTTGGTAAACATACAAAACCACAGGCACTAGTATATTTATGTTGATATCAGTGGAGTCAGTGAAACAACAGGCAGTGTATTTGTACTCTTGTCATTTCATACTCCATATATGTTTTTCAAATTTAACTTGGAAATAAATACTGGCTGTAAAAGCAAATCTTGCAACATGAAATGTATCTCGTACATGTTCATCACAATCTGATGTTGGCAAAAGTCATGGGATATATCATAATATCGTTTTGCTGAAAGTTCATGAAACAGGAAGGGGGAAATTATGCAGGCAAAGTGGCGCCAAGGCATCCCACATGTTGACCATGTTGACCATGACATGTAGATACAACATACATCATGGGCTAGGTATATATATATATCCAACATTCTCTGGGTTTTTATTATTAACATGTCACTTACCTTTTCGTTTTCCACTGCTATCCATGCTGCCACGGTGAAAAAACGTGTACAACTTGCCTCTCTGTGTTGGGAATCGGTACGAAACACTGCGACTGCTGAAGGAGAGGGCCATATTCGTCCTCGCGCTTTCCTTCAGACTGTCGTCTGCTCTGCAAGGGTGTTATATCTGTTGATGCTAGTCTCAGGGTTTTAAATACAATGAAGTACTCAATGCTGTAGCGCTTATAGAGTGGTAATTATATATATAGAAGCGTAATAAAATGCCACGTTGATAACTAGCGTAATGTTTATCTCGCATATCGTAAATGTCGGAGAAACTTATGACCCATTTTGTTATGTATCAATGGGCCGTCGGTGATATAAAGTAGTCCCCATTTTTTCCATCTGTCAAACATTGATGTTTGGAGTATCAGTATTGTTTATCGTGACTGTTACGTTGTTTGAATCCGCTTTTCGTGATTGTTGGCGTGGTGTGCCTTGAGTTGTGGGTGATTTTGTTTGGCACTCTTTTCTTTCATTTAGGGTACATCTCAAATATTTTTTTTCCTTGTTTTTATTTTTTTCGCTGTATTCACATGGTTAATAATGCACAGATATGTTATCAACACCTTCGATGCCCTCTCCATAACTGATATGGGTGTAATCAAACATTAGTTTGAAGAATACAACATCAATAAAAATAGTGAGTATATAGTGATGATTGTGTAAGTGAACCGGTCAAAACATCTCTAGCTCCATTTTCACCTTTTCACCTATTCTCACCTCATGGTGTACTCTCTTTCGGCCTCCGGGAGGTCAAAATATGACTTTCGCCGAATCGCGTTTTGAGGCTATAGCACTCCTATACGAACCTTCCTCTTTCATGTGAACCGGTCAAAACATCTCTAGCTCCATTTTCACCTTTTCACCTATTCTCACCTCATGGTGTACCCTCTTTGGGCCTCCGGGAACTCAAAATATGACTTTCGCCGAATCGCGTTTTGAGGCTATAGCACTCCTATACGAACCTTCCTCTTTCATGTGAACCGGTCAAAACATCTCTAGCTCCATTTTCACCTATTCTCACCTCATGGTGTACCCTCTTTGGGCCTCCGGGAGGTCAAAATATGACTTTCGCCGAATCGCGTTTTGAGGCTATAGCACTCCTATACGAACCTTCCTCTTTCATGTGAACCGGTCAAAACATCTCTAGCTCCATTTTCACCTTTTCACCTATTCTCACCTCATGGTGTACCCTCTTTGGGCCTCCGGGAGGTCAAAATATGACTTTCGCCGAATCGCGTTTTGAGGCTATAGCACTCCTATACGAACCTTCCTCTTTCATGTGAACCGGTCAAAACATCTCTAGCTCCATTTTCACCTTTTCACCTATTCTCACCTCATGGTGTACCCTCTTTCGGCCTCCGGAGGTCAAAATATGACTTTTCGCCCGAATCGCGTTTTGAGGCTATAGCACTCCTATACGAACCTTCCTCTTTCATGTGAACCGGTCAAAACATCTCTGGCTCCATTTTCACCTTTTCACCTATTCTCACCTCATGGTGTACCCTCTTTGGGCCTCCGGGAAGGTCAAAATATGACTTTCGCCCGAATCGCGTTTTGAGGCTATAGCACTCCTATACGAACCTTCCTCTTTCATGTGAACCGGTCAAAACATCTCTAGCTCCATTTTCACCTTTTCACCTATTCTCACCTCATGGTGTACCCTCTTTCGGCCTCCGGGAGGTCAAAATATGACTTTCGCCGAATCGCGTTTTGAGGCTATAGCACTCCTATACGAACCTTCCTCTTTCATGTGAACCGGTCAAAACATCTCTAGCTCCATTTTCACCTTTTCACCTATTCTCACCTCATGGTGTACCCTCTTTCGGTCTCCGAGAGGTCAAAATATGACTTTCGCCGAATCGCGTTTTGAGGCTATAGCACTCCTATACGAACCTTCCTCTTTCATGTGAACCGGTCAAAACATCTCTAGCTCCATTTTCACCTTTTCACCTATTCTCACCTCATGGTGTACCCTCTTTGGGCCTCCGGGGTCAAAATATGACTTTCGCCCGAATCGCGTTTTTGAGGCTATAGCACTCCTATACGAACCTTCCTCTTTCATGTGAACCGGTCAAAACATCTCTAGCTCCATTTTCACCTTTTCACCTATTCTCACCTCATGGTGTACCCTCTTTCGGCCTCCGGAGGTCAAAATATGACTTTTCGCCGAATCGCGTTTTGAGGCTATAGCACTCCTATACGAACCTTCCTCTTTCATGTGAACCGGTCAAAACATCTCTAGCTCCATTTTCACCTTTTCACCTATTCTCACCTCATGGTGTACCCTCTTTCGGCCTCCGGGAGGTCAAAATATGACTTTCGCCGAATCGCGTTTTGAGGCTATAGCACTCCTATACGAACCTTCCTCTTTCATGTGAACCGGTCAAAACATCTCTAGCTCCATTTTCACCTTTTCACCTATTCTCACCTCATGGTGTACCCTCTTTCGGCCTCCGGGGAGGTCAAAATATGACTTTCGCCCGAATCGGCGTTTTGAGGCTATAGCACTCCTATACGAACCTTCCTCTTTCATGTGAACCGGTCAAAACATCTCTAGCTCCATTTTCACCTTTTCACCTATTCTCACCTCATGGTGTACCCTCTTTGGGCCTCCGAGGTCAAAATATGACTTTCGCCGAATCGCGTTTTGAGGCTATAGCACTCCTATACGAACCTTCCTCTTTCATGTGAACCGGTCAAAACATCTCTAGCTCCATTTTCACCTTTTCACCTATTCTCACCTCATGGTGTGTACCCTCTTTCGGCCTCCGGAGGTCAAAATATGACTTTTCGCCCGAATCGCGTTTTGAGGCTATAGCACTCCTATACGAACCTTCCTCTTTCATGTGAACCGGTCAAAACATCTCTAGCTCCATTTTCACCTTTTCACCTATTCTCACCTCATGGTGTACCCTCTTTTCGGCCTCCGAGGTCAAAATATGACTTTCGCCCGAATCGGCGTTTTGAGGCTATAGCACTCCTATACGAACCTTCCTCTTTCATGTGAACCGGTCAAAACATCTCTAGCTCCATTTTCACCTTTTCACCTATTCTCACCTCATGGTGTACCCCCTCTTTCGGCCTCCGGGAGAGGTCAAAATATGACTTTCGCCCGAATCGCGTTTTGAGGCTATAGCACTCCTATACGAACCTTCCTCTTTCATGTGAACCGGTCAAAACATCTCTAGCTCCATTTTCACCTTTTCACCTATTCTCACCTCATGGTGTACCCTCTTTGGGCCTCCGGGAGGTCAAAATATGACTTTCGCCCGAATCGCGTTTTGAGGCTATAGCACTCCTATACGAACCTTCCTCTTTCATGTGAACCGGTCAAAACATCTCTAGCTCCATTTTCACCTTTTCACCTATTCTCACCTCATGGTGTACCCTCTTTGGGCCTCCGGGGTCAAAATATGACTTTTCGCCGAATCGCGTTTTGAGGCTATAGCACTCCTATACGAACCTTCCTCTTTCATGTGAACCGGTCAAAACATCTCTAGCTCCATTTTCACCTTTTCACCTATTCTCACCTCATGGTGTACCCTCTTTCGGCCTCCGAGAGGTCAAAATATGACTTTTCGCCGAATCGCGTTTTGAGGCTATAGCACTCCTATCACGAACCTTCCTCTTTCATGTGAACCGGTCAAAACATCTCTAGCTCCATTTTCACCTTTTCACCTATTCTCACCTCATGGTGTACCCTCTTTCGGCCTCCGAGAGGTCAAAATATGACTTTCGCCGAATCGCGTTTTGAGGCTATAGCACTCCTATACGAACCTTCCTCTTTCATGTGAACCGGTCAAAACATCTCTAGCTCTATTTTCACCTTTTCACCTATTCTCACCTCATGGTGTACCCTCTTTCGGCCTCCGGGAGGTCAAAATATGACTTTCGCCGAATCGCGTTTTGAGGCTATAGCACTCCTATACGAACCTTCCTCTTTCATGTGAACCGGTCAAAACATCTCTAGCTCCATTTTCACCTTTTCACCTATTCTCACCTCATGGTGTACCCTCTTTCGGCCTCGGGAGGTCAAAATATGACTTTTCGCCGAATCGCGTTTTGAGGCTATAGCACTCCTATACGAACCTTCCTCTTTCATGTGAACCGGTCAAAACATCTCTAGCTCCATTTTCACCTTTTCACCTATTCTCACCTCATGGTGTACCCTCTTTCGGCCTCCGGGAGGTCAAAATATGACTTTCGCCGAATCGCGTTTTGAGGCTATAGCACTCCTATACGAACCTTCCTCTTTCATGTGAACCGGTCAAAACATCTCTAGCTCCATTTTCACCTTTTCACCTATTCTCACCTCATGGTGTACCCTCTTTCGGCCTCCGGAGGTCAAAATATGACTTTTCGCCGAATCGCGTTTTGAGGCTATAGCACTCCTATACGAACCTTCCTCTTTCATGTGAACCGGTCAAAACATCTCTAGCTCCATTTTCACCTTTTCACCTATTCTCACCTCATGGTGTACCCTCTTTCGGCCTCCGGGAGGTCAAAATATGACTTTCGCCGAATCGCGTTTTGAGGCTATAGCACTCCTATACGAACCTTCCTCTTTCATGTGAACCGGTCAAAACATCTCTAGCTCCATTTTCACCTTTTCACCTATTCTCACCTCATGGTGTACCCTCTTTTCGGCCTCCGGGAGGTCAAAATATGACTTTCGCCCGAATCGCGTTTTGAGGCTATAGCACTCCTATACGAACCTTCCTCTTTCATGTGAACCGGTCAAAACATCTCTAGCTCCATTTTCACCTTTTCACCTATTCTCACCTCATGGTGTACCCTCTTTCGGCCTCCGGGAGGTCAAAATATGACTTTCGCCGAATCGCGTTTTGAGGCTATAGCACTCCTATACGAACCTTCCTCTTTCATGTGAACCGGTCAAAACATCTCTAGCTCCATTTTCACCTTTTCACCTATTCTCACCTCATGGTGTACCCTCTTTCGGCCTCCGGGAGGTCAAAATATGACTTTCGCCGAATCGCGTTTTGAGGCTATAGCACTCCTATACGAACCTTCCTCTTTCATGTGAACCGGTCAAAACATCTCTAGCTCCATTTTCACCTTTTCACCTATTCTCACCTCATGGTGTACCCTCTTTCGGCCTCCGGAGGTCAAAATATGACTTTCGCCGAATCGCGTTTTGAGGCTATAGCACTCCTATACGAACCTTCCTCTTTCATGTGAACCGGTCAAAACATCTCTAGCTCCATTTTCACCTTTTCACCTATTCTCACCTCATGGTGTACCCTCTTTGGGCCTCCGAGAGGTCAAAATATGACTTTCGCCGAATCGCGTTTTGAGGCTATAGCACTCCTATACGAACCTTCCTCTTTCATGTGAACCGGTCAAAACATCTCTAGCTCCATTTTCACCTTTTCACCTATTCTCACCTCATGGTGTACCCTCTCTCGGCCTCCGGGAGGTCAAAATATGACTTTCGCCGAATCGCGTTTTGAGGCTATAGCACTCCTATAGGAAACTTCCTCTTTCATGTGAACCGGTCAAAACATCTCTAGCTCCATTTTCACCTTTTCACCTATTCTCACCTCATGGTGTACCCTCTTTTCGGCCTCCGGGGAGGTCAAAATATGACTTTCGCCCGAATCGCGTTTTGAGGCTATAGCACTCCTATACTGAACCTTCCTCTTTCATGTGAACCGGTCAAAACATCTCTAGCTCCATTTTCACCTTTTCACCTATTCTCACCTCATGGTGTACCCTCTTTGGGCCTCCGGGAGGTCAAAATATGACTTTTCGCCGAATCGCGTTTTGAGGCTATAGCACTCCTATACGAACCTTCCTCTTTCATGTGAACCGGTCAAAACATCTCTAGCTCCATTTTCACCTTTTCACCTATTCTCACCTCATGGTGTACCCTCTTTGGGCCTCCGGAGGTCAAAATATGACTTTTCGCCCGAATCGCGTTTTGAGGCTATAGCACTCCTATACGAACCTTCCTCTTTCATGTGAACCGGTCAAAACATCTCTAGCTCCATTTTCACCTTTTCACCTATTCTCACCTCATGGTGTACCCTCTTTCGGCCTCCGGGAGGTCAAAATATGACTTTCGCCGAATCGCGTTTTGAGGCTATAGCACTCCTATACGAACCTTCCTCTTTCATGTGAACCGGTCAAAACATCTCTAGCTCCATTTTCACCTTTTCACCTATTCTCACCTCATGGTGTACCCTCTTTCGGTCTCCGAGAGGTCAAAATATGACTTTCGCCGAATCGCGTTTTGAGGCTATAGCACTCCTATACGAACCTTCCTCTTTCATGTGAACCGGTCAAAACATCTCTAGCTCCATTTTCACCTTTTCACCTATTCTCACCTCATGGTGTACCCTCTTTCGGCCTCCGGGAGGTCAAAATATGACTTTCGCCGAATCGCGTTTTGAGGCTATAGCACTCCTATACGAACCTTCCTCTTTCATGTGAACCGGTCAAAACATCTCTAGCTCCATTTTCACCTTTTCACCTATTCTCACCTCATGGTGTACCCTCTTTGGGCCTCCGGGAGGTCAAAATATGACTTTTGCCGAATCGCGTTTTGAGGCTATAGCACTCCTATACGAACCTTCCTCTTTCATGTGAACCGGTCAAAACATCTCTAGCTCCATTTTCACCTTTTCACCTATTCTCACCTCATGGTGTACCCTCTTTCGGCCTCCGGAGAGTCAAAATATGACTTTTCGCCGAATCGCGTTTTGAGGCTATAGCACTCCTATACGAACCTTCCTCTTTCATGTGAACCGGTCAAAACATCTCTAGCTCCATTTTCACCTTTTCACCTATTCTCACCTCATGGTGTACCCTCTTTGGGCCTCCGGGAGGTCAAAATATGACTTTCGCCGAATCGCGTTTTGAGGCTATAGCACTCCTATACGAACCTTCCTCTTTCATGTGAACCGGTCAAAACATCTCTAGCTCCATTTTCACCTTTTCACCTATTCTCACCTCATGGTGTACCCTCTTTCGGCCTCCGAGAGGTCAAAATATGACTTTTGCCGAATCGCGTTTTGAGGCTATAGCACTCCTATACGAACCTTCCTCTTTCATGTGAACCGGTCAAAACATCTCTAGCTCCATTTTCACCTTTTCACCTATTCTCACCTCATGGTGTACCCTCTTTCGGTCTCCGAGAGGTCAAAATATGACTTTCGCCGAATCGCGTTTTGAGGCTATAGCACTCCTATACGAACCTTCCTCTTTCATGTGAACCGGTCAAAACATCTCTAGCTCCATTTTCACCTTTTCACCTATTCTCACCTCATGGTGTACCCTCTTTCGGCCTCCGGAGAGGTCAAAATATGACTTTCGCCCGAATCGCGTTTTGAGGCTATAGCACTCCTATACGAACCTTCCTCTTTCATGTGAACCGGTCAAAACATCTCTAGCTCCATTTTCACCTTTTCACCTATTCTCACCTCATGGTGTACCCTCTTTCGGCCTCCGGAGGTCAAAATATGACTTTCGCCGAATCGCGTTTTGAGGCTATAGCACTCCTATACGAACCTTCCTCTTTCATGTGAACCGGTCAAAACATCTCTAGCTCCATTTTCACCTTTTCACCTATTCTCACCTCATGGTGTACCCTCTTTCGGCCTCCGGGAGGTCAAAATATGACTTTCGCCGAATCGCGTTTTGAGGCTATAGCACTCCTATACGAACCTTCCTCTTTCATGTGAACCGGTCAAAACATCTCTAGCTCCATTTTCACCTTTTCACCTATTCTCACCTCATGGTGTACCCTCTTTGGGCCTCCGGGAGGTCAAAATATGACTTTCGCCGAATCGCGTTTTGAGGCTATAGCACTCCTATACGAACCTTCCTCTTTCATGTGAACCGGTCAAAACATCTCTAGCTCCATTTTCACCTTTTCACCTATTCTCACCTCATGGTGTACCCTCTTTGGGCCTCCGGGAACTCAAAATATGACTTTCGCCGAATCGCGTTTTGAGGCTATAGCACTCCTATACGAACCTTCCTCTTTCATGTGAACCGGTCAAAACATCTCTAGCTCCATTTTCACCTTTTCACCTATTCTCACCTCATGGTGTACCCTCTTTGGGCCTCCGGAGGTCAAAATATGACTTTCGCCGAATCGCGTTTTGAGGCTATAGCACTCCTATACGAACCTTCCTCTTTCATGTGAACCGGTCAAAACATCTCTAGCTCCATTTTCACCTTTTCACCTATTCTCACCTCATGGTGTACCCTCTTTCGGCCTCCGGGAGGTCAAAATATGACTTTCGCCGAATCGCGTTTTGAGGCTATAGCACTCCTATACGAACCTTCCTCTTTCATGTGAACCGGTCAAAACATCTCTAGCTCCATTTTCACCTTTTCACCTATTCTCACCTCATGGTGTACCCCCTCTTTCGGCCTCCGGAGGTCAAAATATGACTTTCGCCGAATCGCGTTTTGAGGCTATAGCACTCCTATACGAACCTTCCTCTTTCATGTGAACCGGTCAAAACATCTCTAGCTCCATTTTCACCTTTTCACCTATTCTCACCTCATGGTGTACCCTCTTTGGGCCTCCGGAGAGGTCAAAATATGACTTTCGCCGAATCGCGTTTTGAGGCTATAGCACTCCTATACGAACCTTCCTCTTTCATGTGAACCGGTCAAAACATCTCTAGCTCCATTTTCACCTTTTTCTCACCTCATGGTCACCTCATGGTGTACCTCTTTGGGTCAAAATATGACTTTATGACTTTTCGCCGAATCGTTTTTGAGGCTATAGCACTCCTATACGAACCTTCCTCTTTCATGTGAACCGGTCAAAACATCTCTAGCTCCATTTTCACCTTTTCACCTATTCTCACCTCATGGTGTACCCTCTTTCGGTCTCCGAGAGGTCAAAATATGACTTTCGCCCGAATCGCGCGTTTTGAGGCTATAGCACTCCTATACGAACCTTCCTCTTTCATGTGAACCGGTCAAAACATCTCTAGCTCCATTTTCACCTTTTCACCTATTCTCACCTCATGGTGTACCCTCTTTGGGCCTCCGGAGGTCAAAATATGACTTTCGCGCGAATCGCGTTTTGAGGCTATAGCACTCCTATACGAACCTTCCTCTTTCATGTGAACCGGTCAAAACATCTCTAGCTCCATTTTCACCTTTTCACCTATTCTCACCTCATGGTGTACCCTCTTTCGGCCTCCGGGAGGTCAAAATATGACTTTTCGCCGAATCGCGTTTTGAGGCTATAGCACTCCTATACGAACCTTCCTCTTTCATGTGAACCGGTCAAAACATCTCTAGCTCCATTTTCACCTTTTCACCTATTCTCACCTCATGGTGTACCCTCTTCGGCCTCCGGGAGGTCAAAATATGACTTTCGCTGAATCGCGTTTTGAGGCTATAGCACTCCTATCACGAACCTTCCTCTTTCATGTGAACCGGTCAAAACATCTCTAGCTCCATTTTCACCTTTTCACCTATTCTCACCTCATGGTGTACCCTCTTTGGGCCTCCGGGAGGTCAAAATATGACTTTCGCTGAATCACGTTTTGAGGCTATAGCACTCCTATACGAACCTTCCTCTTTCATGTGAACCGGTCAAAACATCTCTAGCTCCATTTTCACCTATTCTCACCCCATGGTGTACCCTCTTTGGGCCTCCGGGAGTAATTGTACAAATAAAATATCTTAATTATACTGACTGATATGATCTAAGTTGAAATGCAATGTGTGGATCCACAAACTAACTAAACAGGTTGGTACCAATGGAGTCAAGAGAACACACACAAACTATGGCCGGCCCTTAACTAAAGGAATTGAATCAACACCCACTGCTTCATAATGTAAGTACAATTGCTCTATGGCATATGATGAATGACAATAAGATCTTTATTGTTACAAGTACTTGGACAAAGTAAAGTAAATCCCAACCAAGATGTATTGGGTCAGGTAAATAGATCACATCAAGTAAGTCACGTGACGCACACAATGCACAGTTCAATAACGTCACAACTCATGAGCACACACTTATGACACACAAGACTCCAGTCTCAGCTCAAGTCAGCTCAAGTCTCATATGTCCGAGGTAATCACAGAACGAGTCCCAGCACTGGTGTTACAATCAAGATGCAGGCAATGCTTCATCCTTCTCAACCTGTGGTGGCTCTGTCATCAATAGTCTGCAAAGATCCTCACTGTGGGCTCCATTATGTAACCAGGACGTGAATGGAAATACTGAGGACCAGACACTGATTACGGGTTGAGGGATCTATTCTTTATTGACAGACACCCCTGTGCATAACACTGGGGTGTAGAAGAGCCACGTCTCCAAGATGAATATACTACTGCTTTAGATCTGACGTGTTGGTTGTTTGTGCTCTGCACTGTGATCGGATTGAAGTGAAGTGCAATGGCTGACGTGCAAGTAGTGTTTAGTGTTTTAAAAGAACCAATCGACACAAGGGGCCAAGCAAGTCAATGGGCACAACACAAGCGATGACATCATCTCTTGACACCCCTTATACCCGTAATGGACTAGGCAAGATTTAAAAATAACCATAGACTAATGCTTAAAAATGATACTGCTTGCGTTAAAACTATAGACAATGACAACTTCAAATGAACCAAATCTTACATGACTTCATACCTGCCACAGTAGGATACTCGTGACATTCCAGTCGATATAACATACCCATCAACGCCACGGAGTAGGATACTCGTGACATTTCAGTCGATTTAACATACCCATCAACGCCACTGAGTAGGATACTCGTGACATTCCAGTTCATATAACATACCCATCAACACCACGGAGTAGGATACTCATGACATTCCAGTCGATATAACATACCCATCAACACCACGGGGTAGGATACTCCTGACATTCCAGTCGATATAACATACCCATCAATGAAATGGAGTAGGATACTCCTGACATTCGCGTCGATATAACATACCCATCAACGCCACGGAGTAGGATACTCATGACATTCGCGTCGATATAACATACCCATCAATGCCACTGAGTAGGATACTCATGACATTCCAGTCGATATAACATACCCATCAATGCCAATGGTAGGTAGGATACTCCTGACATTCGCGTCGATATAACATACCCATCAACGCCACGGAGTAGGATACTCATGACATTCCAGTCGATATAACATACCCATCAACGCCACTGAGTAGGATACTCATGACATTCCAGTCGATATAACATACCCATCAATGCCATGGAGTAGGATACTCATGACATTCCAGTCGATATAACATACCCATCAACGCCAGTGAGTAGGATACTCATGACATTCCAGTCGATATAACATACCCATCAACGCCATGGAGTAGGATACTCATGACATTCCAGTCGATATAACATACCCATCAATGCCACTGAGTAGGATACTCATGACATTCCAGTCGATATAACATACCCATCAACGCCAGTGAGTAGGATACTCCTGACATTCCAGTCGATATAACATACCCATCAACGCCACGGAGTAAGATACTCATGACATTCCAGTCGATATAACATACCCATCAACGCCACTGAGTAGGATACTCATGACATTCCAGTCGATATAACATACCCATCAATGCCACGGAGTAGGATACTCATGACATTCCAGTCGATATAACATACCCATCAACGCCAGTGAGTAGGATACTCCTGACATTCCAGTCGATATAACATACCCATCAACGCCACGGAGTAGGATACTCATGACATTCCAGTCGATATAACATACCCATCAACGCCACGGAGTAGGATACTCATGACATTCCAGTCGATATAACATACCCATCAACGCCAGTGAGTAGGATACTCATGACATTCCAGTCGATATAACATACCCATCAACGCCAGTGAGTAGGATACTCATGACATTCCAGTCGATATAACATACCCATCAACACCACGGAGTAGGATACTCATGACATTCCAGTCGATATAACATACCCATCAACGCCACTGAGTAGGATACTCATGACATTCCAGTCGATATAACATACCCATCAACGCCAGTGAGTAGGATACTCCTGACATTCCAGTCGATATAACATACCCATCAACGCCACGGAGTAGGATACTCATGACATTCCAGTCGATATAACATACCCATCAATGCCACTGGAGTAGGATACTCCTGACATTCCAGTCGATATAACATACCCATCAACGCCAGTGAGTAGGATACTCCTGACATTCCAGTCGATATAACATACCCATCAACGCCACAGAGTAAGATACTCATGACATTCCAGTCGATATAACATACCCATCAACGCCACTGAGTAGGATACTCCTGACATTCCAGTCGATATAACATACCCATCAACGCCAGTGAGTAGGATACTCATGACATTCCAGTCGATATAACATACCCATCAACGCCAGTGAGTAGGATACTCCTGACATTCCAGTCGATATAGCATACCAATCAACGCCAGTGAGTAGGATACTCCTGACATTCCAGTCGATATAACATACCCATCAACACCACGGAGTAGGATACTCATGACATTCCAGTCGATATAACATACCCATCAACGCCACTGAGTAGGATACTCCTGACATTCCAGTCGATATAACATACCCATCAACGCCAGTGAGTAGGATACTCATGACATTCCAGTCGATATAACATACCCATCAACACCCGCGTAGGATTAGGATACTCGTGACATTCCAGTCGATATAACATACCCATCAACGCCAGTGAGTAGGATACTCCTGACATTCCAGTCGATATAACATACCCATCAACGCCACTGAGTAGGATACTCGTGACATTCCAGTCGATATAACATACCCATCAATGCCAGTGAGTAGGATACTCGTGACATTCCAGTCGAGATAACGTACCCATCAACGCCACGGAGTAGGATACTCATGACATTCCAGTCGATATAACATACCCATCAACGCCAGTGAGTAGGATACTCGTGACATTCCAGTCGATATAACATACCCATCAACGCCAGTGAGTAGGATACTCCTGACATTCCAGTCGATATAACATACCCATCAACGCCAGTGAGTGGGATACTTGTGACATTCCAGTCGATATAACATACCCATCAACGCGACGGAGTAAGATACTTGTGACATTCCAGTCGATATAACATACCAATCAACGCCAGTGAGTAGGATACTCCTGACATTCCAGTCGATATAACATACCCATCAACGCCAGTGAGTAGGATACTCATGACATTCCAGTCGATATAACATACCCATCAACGCCACGGAGTAGGATACTCATGACATTCCAGTCAATATAACTACCCATCAACGCCACGGAGTAGGATACTCATGACATTCCAGTCGATATAACATACCCATCAATGCCAGTGAGTAGGATACTCCTGACATTCCAGTCGATATAACGTACCCATCAACGCCACGGAGTAGGATACTCGTGACATTCCAGTCGATATAACATACCCATCAGCGCCACGGAGTAGGATGCTCATGACATTCCAGTCGATATAACATACCCATCAACGCCAGTGAGTAGGATACCAGCTACGTCAAAACTCCAAAACAGACGATCACAGAATGACCCTTCAAGTCAGTCATCATATGTGTCGGGTATGAATCACACTTTTTATCATAATACATTGTGTAAGCCAAATGTCAGTACAATGGTACATGAAAAGAGCTATTTGTGTTTATTTCAAATCCTAATGAATCATATATTTTCTCACATTTATGTAATTTTCTTATTTTACAGCGAGGGATCTTCAAATTTTAACTGCTCTGGAGGAACTCAAATCCACCATGCAGTCTGTGCATGACGTCCAAAAGCAAATACTGAGGCAGGTGCAACTTGGAGGTGCAAGTAACACAGATGATCTGCCAGACGACATACAGTTACCCTTGACCGACATGGAAGCAGTCGAAAAACTGGAAAGAAGGTTGCAAGATCCTGTGGTGGAAAGATGCCTTGTAAGTACACACTGTATTTAACACAGCACACTGGTTACATTTCTAATAAGTTGGTTGTATATTCTTAAGATGTGTGTATGAACTAGAGTACAGTGCACTCAGAGAAATCCAAGATCTATATAAACTGATTTTGATTTAATCTGAATGTTTTTGTTAAAACACCTTACACTCATTCTCAGTAATGAGAGACTTTCAATGTCGCAGCTCATTGCACGGTTCAAAACAGATTAAAAAGTCAAATACAATGTTTTGTTTAGTAGAGTCCTTGTTCCCAACATTTTTTTAACTAGAAAGTCATTGCTGTAGGTAACGTTATGAAAATGCCAGAGGCTTAATGTTGCAAAACGATACGCGGTATAACGTTACCTGTCAATGCCAGCAAACGTTTCATTGTATAATGTCTGGCTGTGACCAAGGACTACCCTGCAGGTTATTGTTTCTGATATATATCCAAACATGAACATTTCTTCTGATAATTAAATACATCTTTATTATCATCAAACACAATAAAGCAAGGTTTTCATTCATCTTGAAAATGTCGCCAGGTTACAAGATACGAATGTTACCATAACAAGATTGGTCGTATTAATATATCTATTTTTTTTAGTCATGATTAGAAAAGCCGAGGAATAATATATCTAATATGGAAATACATAATTATTTTGCCAAAATAAGAAATAGTACCATATTGGGTTAGTAATTTCAGACTAAAGAAGGCATGGGTCAAGCGTGAATTGTTCTTGATACAAAAGTTACATGTGCAGTATCATATGTTTAAAGGTACTATTTATCAGGCTTCATTAGGAGAAACAGGGTCATATGTAAGTGAACGTCATCAATCACAAGACTTCATTGGAACCTCTTTAAGACAACTAGAAGCCCACGAAGATTGATGTGACACATACGTTACCGATACCTACGTTACTCAAAATAAGAAACTGCAATGATATTCAGTCAAAAATATGAAACTACGGCAGATATATGAATGAAGGATATGTCACGTGCCCCAGACACCGCCATTTGCTTTAAAGTTTCTTGAAAAACAAATTCAAACAGCATTAATCTTGTAGTTTTTTTGTGGTGTATTAACGAGCGCTGAAAGTGCAGGTAAGTTGACTAGATGTGTCAGATTTTGATATTATTTATTTGCATTAAGGTTATATAGATATATCTAAAGATACACGAGTGATGTATTTTGCTGTTTTAACACTTCAGTGCTTGTTTTTCTCAGTGATACATACGGTACATGCGGTAACTTATGTATCATTGTAACAGTGGTCACCCTATATGATAAAAAAAATTTAAAGCATATCTGAAAATCATTGAATTTAGATGCTAAAACTCTGTATAGTAAACCAAGAAGCAAAATAAGTCACAAAATCTTTTACAAAAAGTGTTAATTTGACTAGGTGTTAGTAAATACTTAGAATTCTGTAACCTTGTGACCTGTGCAGTTTCCAAATACCATAGTATTCCATGAAAGAATGCAGATCCCAAGCATTATAGATGTATTGATATTTTAATTCAATAGTTTAGCAAACAAACAAAAGACCTTTACACTTACCTTTTAAAAGTTGTTTGGAGGTATTTAACATTAACCAATGTTATACATACTTACGTTACCAAGTTATTTCACGTTTACCAAGGAGTTATTTGAAAGAGGCAAAAAGCCAAAGGTCCTCAATTTCTGGAAATGGTATCAAAGCTGTCAAGAACACTATGAAGCTTCATGCTGCTGGTCCCTGTAGAGACTTTCCTTCCTGATGGTCAATGTTGTAAGTTGTTACTGCGGATCGCTGTCTCAAGAGACACTAGTGTGACAACTGGACAAAGGTCAAGCTTCAGAGTGGAGGTTTAAAGAAGAACACCATGGCAGTGTAGGAAAGATAGCCCATCCCAACGTCCGAGACGGGTGAATTTTGTGGAGGACAGGTTAAAAAAATATCTAGTCCGTCCTCATGTCGGGTCAATTTTAGCAAACCAATGACATATATATAATGATTATAACCTTTTTGAATATTTACTGCCGAAGGTGTTTTATTTATATTTGGAGGACAGGCTAGATTTTGGCAGGACTGGTAAAAAATTTGACCTGCCAGTCCTGTGGACAGGCTAGATTTTCTACATCTTTCCTACACTGACCATGGATACACCTACTACAGGAGAACCAGTCACCAGTGCGAGTAAGGATATCTCTGATGTTGCCACGGCTGCAGGAGGATCTGTCACTGGTTGTCCAGACCAAGAGAGTAACAAGGACCAGGAACCCAAAGCCCAGTTGGACATCAGAACCTTGGTGGTTGCTGTCTATGATGGAGTTTGATATCATCACAGGTGTATTTGTTCATTATTCATCTTCAATCTTTATTATTGTTTTAAAAAGATGTTTTAATGCACAATGATTCAGATGACGCCTGGAAGTGTAATATTCTTTTTCAACTCTGCACTGTTATCGATCTCCTTACTAATATGTCAAGAGAGAACAGTTCTATGTTAGATCTTATGTCTTGTTCTTTAATCACTGTTGGACACACGCTCACGGAAGATTTCTGTAACGTTTGTACCAGTCATTTTTTTCTAAATTTTGGGTGGCAGTCCTGATATGCCGACAACTTTAAAACCAAGAAAAATTTGTTTGTGAAAATATGCAATGCTGCCGTTCAAATGTTTATTTTAGCATTAGAATAGAAATTACGATTACTGTTCTATTTTGTCTAATGGCCTATTTACTGTGCTAAAGAGTCTCTCATAACTGAGAATGAGTGCTTACTGCTCTGACCAACTGTACTGTTACTGTTTGACATCAACATCATTCATTACCGTACTTACAACAATGTAAGTGTTGTGACCTTATAGATTGACATTTAAGGTTAATCCAATTTGCACTGACATTTACTGTATTTTCTGTTACAGCAGAGACAGTTCAGCCTTATTGGTGGTACACACCAAGAGATGTAACACGAAGAATTCTCAAACAACTCCTTACTGACAAATTGGCTCTTCAGTTCACCTGGAAGGGCATGCAGGGGAAAAGAGCCTTCCAGGATCTTAAGCTGAAGAAACTAATCATGAGTAAGTTTTGAAGAATCATAATACAAGAATTGTTTTCAGAATTATATATATTTTCATTCACAATTAGCACTGAATTACATTAAAATTCTTTGCTGATGTTTGGAATCTACAGTGCCAATATAATTACTGTATTAAATATACAGATGTGTATCATTATTCCCTGGTATTATAATATTGACATTTATAAAACTGACATTTAGCATTTTATATATATTTTCAGTTGTCTGATGTGTAATCTTCATTTCTGTCATAAATACTGTGACACATAGTCGCAACTCGTTTAATACCATTGCGGCAATTCCGATTGTCTCGTTGAAGCAACTCTCTATTATCGCGGTATTGCTATTTTCTTACTATGGCACGCGGTACAAGCAGATGACACTGTGAAACGTTTGCTAAGACAAGTAAGGAATCAAAATAGTTTGATCATTAAAAAATATTTAGGAATCTCATTGACATTAGTAATATCATCATGTTTTTAACCCAAACATCTGAAACTTCTATTCATTTTGGATACAAGGTAACAATAACGTGACACAATATTGTTTTTCCGCCTTAAAACGTACCATACAAGTTGCTGCCATGTGTAGAGTGAAGTTGCATAATACGTCACTTCCTGTTATATTTTTAGCGAGGAAAATATGCAAATGACCTTATAGTTGTCGCAGGATTACTCTTGACGAAGGAAGCTTTGTTTCATGCTAGATATAATGGCAGTAGTGGTCATACTAGTTTAAAAATGTTCTTGAACTTACTGAAAAAAATGTAATTTTCTGAATAAAATTGATATTTTATACTTATCCTGACTCATGCTCTTTTGCTTGTCTTCTTCTTCTTGCAAACATAGTGGAACACTTGTATCTCCCTAATTGAAGCTCCCTTCAATGTAAAATCACTAATTAGTACTCACCACGAGTTGCCTCCCTCTTCCATTGCGCGGGAAAGGAGGCGCCACCCTCTGGCCTCATGCTTCACTCTCTCCTGATATAGTGAGCCCAACACTTGAATTTACAGGGAAATCCAAAGTGTTATGTGGGGAGGATGGGAGGGCTTACCTCATGAGTCAGGATAAGTATAAAATATCAATTTCATTCAGAAAATTACATATTTTTCCTTATCCTGACTCATGCTCTTTTGCTTGTAGAATCCTATGGAAACGGAGTCGGGAAAAAACAGAATACTTTGGATTTAATTAATTAGTGATTTATATATATATGTAATAACCCCCTACGGGAACTTCATAATGGCACTGAATTAGGATAATTCCTGCTACTATAAACCATAAGTTTACCAGCTGCCATAGATGGGGTACTACAATAATAATAAACTATGATAATAGTAATAATGGTATAAAAAGCGACTCCAAAATGGAGAAGCTACCCAACTGTACATAAACATAGTACTGGGCTTAAGACTAAGTAGACTTAAGCTATGTATATAAATAGCCCTAAAACTCCGTAGAGTTATAAGCTAGATGATACTGGTATGATATATACATAATAATCTCGTGAGACTATGTCTCATCGTCTACGAGGGACTGTCAACTGCTGTGCGAGGACCATGGGACCGAAATGGTGAATACCTGAGCCGTCCTCGGTGGTGATATCTCTCAGATAGTGATTAGCAAACACCATGTCGGATTTCCAAAGGCAGCCCTCCATAATTGTATTCAATGAGCAGTTACCGTGTAGAGCGAGTGTGGAAGCCAGTGCTCTGATCTCAAGTGGATTAGATGCTCTTGGAGGGTCGAGTCCTGCAGCTTTGTAGGCGCGAAGTATGACAGTTCTTATCCATATCGATATGGTGGTACGAGAGACTTTGGTCTGAGTCGCTGTCGATAGAGGGATGAATAATCGCTTGAGTTGTCGTCGCCTCGTTTTGGATCGTAGTAGATAGATTTTGAGAGCTCTGACTGGACATAGAGATAGGTCAAGCGTATCTTGAGATTCGAGAATTGAGGAGAGTGCCGGAACATGGAATAATCTGTCTGGTTGACCTGGCAATTGATTCTTGGCGATGAAATCCCATCAAAGTCCCATGTGCACAATGTTTTGATTGTCGTCAAAACGTATTCTCTCATAATCTAGTGCGTGAATTTCTGACATCCTGGCTGCCGTTGCTAGGGATAACAGGAACAATGTTTTCTGTGAGAGAAATTCAAAGGTTGTTGATTCCAGTGGTTCATAAGCCTCACTTGTGAGGTGTTGGAGCACTATATTTAGATCCCATGCTGGAGCGCGGAATTTCTGTTTCTGATCCTCCAATCGGAATGCACGTAGTAAGGCCAGTAACTCTGGCGTCTTGGTTAACTTGACACCCGTTCTCCTAGTTATCACAGAACTAAGCGCGGCAAGATATGTTGACAATGTCGAGCCTTTTAAATGTTTATTTTGGCGTAGGTAACACAGATAGTCAGCCACTTGTGGATGTGTAGCATTTCTCGCTGTAAATCCCTTTTTTAGCAGCGTATATCTCAAAACTGTGTCACTTGTCATAATACAAGTTGCGTGTAGCATTGCGTAAGCAAGCGTGACTGCTTTCGCCGCTCAGGCTGAGTAGCCTCTGTTGTTTAACACGCTTAAAAACAGTCCATACGTAAAGTTGGAATGCTTCTGGGTTTTCGTGCACTTATTTTGTGTGAGGATGTACCAGTAGATTCGTACACTCTGGTAGTTGCAGTAGAAGCAGTCCTGGGTCTTGTATGAGAATTCCTATTCTCGCTGGCCAAAAGGCGTGCCCCAAATAGTTGTGGGTCTCTCGCCTGACTGATTTCCGCAATACCCTAGGTATTAGAGCTGGTGGAAAACACGTAAGAGTTTTAGACCTAAGCAGGAGATGCTTCGCATGTCCGTTGCCCCTGTGTTATTAGTTGAACCTTGTGGGGAAGAGAACTCTTCAAGGTTCAACCCTCTCTTATATGATCTGTTTGAAGATCTTTAAATATAGCATCCAGTCTGTTGAGAATGGCTGCGTTGAACACGATAGTGTACTGCTAACACATTCTTGGTTCTTGGAATGTGGTGTTTACTGCTATGGACAGTCAGTTTGACTGTTATGCTGATCAACTGAAAGCAGAGGTCCAGAAGGTTCGCCAACTTTTGTTGATCCTTCTGTGAATGTAGACAGTCCCTGTGGAGGTGACTGTGTGTACCGTTAGATGAGCATTTATAAAAAAGCTGATCCGGTGAAGTATGGCGTTTATTGCTGCTTCCATTTCCAGCCTGTGGAAGTGCAGATCGTGTCTGCTATGGTCCATATCACAGCTGACATATTGTTGTCAAGATGTGGTCCAACTCTAGGAGAGATGCGTCCCCATAGAAATGTGTCTTGTACTGTGACTCCGCTAATTAGGTGCATCTGCAACCCTCCTCGCACGGAGTTCACCATATATAGATATGGGTTATAACCTGTCCATTCCTGCATTCCATGTCTTGTGCTGAAGAGCGAAACCCCAACAGATTCCACCACTTCGTAGTAAAAATGGAGAGAGTAGTGCTTGAGATACAAGAACTTGTATCTATATCCTACGAACTTGACACCCTTCCCGTGTCTGTAAGGAAATGAAGCGATAGCCGACTCTGTGACTGCCATCGTTGAAACTATATGTAAAAATCGCCTGACTGCCGTGCCCCTCGTCCTTACTTGACAGGGGAGGTCTCTAACCCCATGAAGGCAGCCCAATCATGAAGGTCCAGTTTAACTGGACTGTAATGGAGGCGTTGCTCGTTCACTGACATGTTGTTGTCACTTGCAGCCCATGTCTTGAACTGTGAACTATGACCGACCTCTGCGTAGGGCGTTGCCCCTCGCGGTCCAATCAGAACAAGGCATTTTGATTCTGTAGTTTACCCGCGCTGTGATGTCACCGGTGTAGCAGGAAAAGGAACCTTGTATAATCTAGTGCCGTCGTTGATATTTAATCAATCGTCGGTCTTGTCCGTAACTTTCCGAAGTTACACGAGTGACCACGTGTGTCGAGGGTTAATGGTAAACGCGCGAATATTTCGCCTCGAAATACCTCGCCCTGTAATATCAATGCTGGGTAGGTTATTTTCCTGGCTGCTGTGAATGTAACTTCAGTCTTGAAGATAATGCCGTCCTCCTTATATATAGGCTCAATAAAACTTGTACGTTGTCAGCTTGTAGACTGCATACATCAATGCAGCGTCAAAAATTGTAGAATTAATGCTGAACTTGTTGTACATTTTTTTCTCTCAGGAAATCGTTGACGATTATGTGTTTTACTTGCTGTAGCAAGGCTGCTGCTCAATTTCGTTATTGAAATTGTCTGCAGATCTGTCCGAAGGTGAAGATCTCTATGATGTCATAAATCTACCAATGTAGATATATTAATCTATGTGAATCCCATCCTGGATTCCAACTGATGGTCCATGCTAGTGATGAATTGTGACACCAAGTATCTCTCTTGTAGTGTATTATCTATCTTCCGTCTGTGTACCTAAGAAGATATTTCTATTCTAGGATGATGCTATATCATGTCCTAGTTGTATAATCTGGACGATCTGCGTAGTGATCTGCATAGTGGTCAACTTGGTGTGACTGTATGGCACCTTGCATGTAGATAATCGTTTCGTAGTCCGGGATTGCCTACCTGGCAATATATACGGAAATGGTGATTCCTGTGATGATCTGCGAAGCGATGCGTTGATTTAGGCCTTGATGTAGGCTTATATAACGCCCTGTTAAAAAGTTATACCTTATTTAGGCTCTTCATCTGTAAATGACATATAGCGCCGGTTGATAATATATATAGCGTCCTGTTGTTAAAGTTAAGTTGTACGCATGCGACATCTCTGTCTTGTGGATGTCTGGATAACTGTGTGTAAATCGGTAGGGATCGGCGCGAATAGGCGAACTGTGCTTGTAGGGTGACCTGTAGAAGGTCCTAGTGATATATAGGCAAAGATGTCTGTAAACTGTATAATATTCCCGAATACTGCGACATTTCTGTACTTGGGGAGTGGTGACTGGTTCTGCTGACGCCCACGCGGCTTGTTGTCTGATTCTGTATCCGATGGAAGAATTCTCCTTCGATGTTTTGGCCTTCTGAGTAGATCGATGTGATGACTTGGAGTGGAGACCGGCGAAGATCGACATGGAAAACGGCGGTGCCCTTCGTCTGTATGGTGACCTTCGCGGAGATCTATGTGGTGAACATTGATAGCTGAGCTCTGGTGAATCCTCGATGACCTTCTAGACGAAGATGACTTGGAGTCTGTAACTGGTGCCCTTCGCGAAGACCTTCGCGCTTCATCTGAGTCTGGTCATCTGAGTCGACTTGTCCTGGGAAGTGGCGACTTGACCTTGACCTTCGCGAAGGCTGGGTCCAGGGATAAAAGGATCTTCCTTTGCGAACCTCTTCATGAGCGTTGATCATCGGCGCCCAAGGTAGGTGGTGATCTAGTTGTCCTTCGTGAAGGCCTTCGCAAATGCTGAACATCTGGGTCCTTCGTGGAGGTGGGCTGTGACGACCTTCGCGAAGGTGTCTTCGTCGACGAGGGCTTCGTAGCAGTCGCTTCGCTGACGGGGGGTCCCTCTGATGTGACGTCTACGTTGGAGCCTTCGCGAAGGCTCTAGGCTGGTTGCCTCTCCAGACCGTAGCGGTCTTACATCATCTTCATAATCTGACGCATCAGGTCGTCTGGGACGATCTGCGATGAAGTAGTTGCTGCCCTATCTGCGTTGGTAGTGACGGGACCCTCAGGAAGATCATCGGACATCAGTGTTGGTACATCAGGCTGCATGTTGATCTGCGCTGACATCACTGTTGCCGACATCGGTCATTCTTTTTGATGTACATCAGCTATGATGATCGGCTGATCATCATACAGGCCCAAAACTGCGACGGGAACAATCTCGACTGAGAAAGTCCTAGTAGACTTCGTTGATTTCCCCTCAGAGGTTGACGCTGCCCTGGGGGTGCGGAGTCTGCGTTGAGATGAAGTAGAAGCCCTCTAGTCTTCGGCTGCGACGGCGGGATGTCTGGGGAAGCAGGACGCTTCTTGGAGACGGCTGACTACGTCCCACGCCTCTCCACCACTCTAGCGGAACACCAGACGGGAGGGGGTCGACCAACAGCAGTAGACTGGCGAGGGGTTCAGGTGTATCAGTCATGGCTAGACTCTGCTTACGTGACCTATCTGCTGCGCATCTCAAACGCAAAGTAAATATTTATTAAAGGCAGAATTTGATAAATTAGTACAGCAACTGCAACGTGAAGAAAATGAACATGGCGCAGTACAGCTAGGGCATATTAAATGCGGATCAGCAGCAGAAAAAAACGTAACCTGCAAACAGTACAGATTTTCATCAACGTAATCCACTGAACAATCACGGCGTCCCGTGAATAAACAGTAGAAACACGAATAAATATCAATACATAATTGTTGAAGGATACTAGCTAAACCTCTATAGATGCCTATAAGAGGTAACTAACTAAAAATAATCAAAGGATATAGTGTGTAGGGAGACGCAGGCGCTCTCACATCCTGCTCACTGGGCGAAGCAGGAGAGAGTGAAGCATGAGGCCAGAGGGTGGCGCCTCCTTTCCCGCGCAATGGAAGAGGGAGGCAACTCGTGGTGAGTACTAATTAGTGATTTTATATTGAAGGGAGCTTCAATTAGGGAGATACAAGTGTTCCACTATGTTCACAAGAAGAAGAAGACAAGCAAAAGAGCATGAGTCAGGATAAGGAAAAATTGAATGATTTAATATTTCTACGATTAGACATGACATTCCAATGAAATAAATGACTTTTTCAAAAGCAATGGAATATATTTTACATAATTTGCATACGTAAACGGCCGATGCGGAGCATGGTGTTTCTGCTTTCCCAATGTTTTTGCGTGCCACGATAATAGAGAGTCCCAGTATAAATTAAGCGAGACCAATTTTATTTCTTGTTCTACGGATCCATTGGTCGTATTTTTTCAAGATTAAGAAAAAATTAAAAATCTATTTTCCCCGCTCAAAAAATACAATTCTAATGATTTTACTCGCCCAAAATGTAAACTTACAATATCAAAGACGATCTACAACGAAAGTCCCGCAAATTTGAGAAGTTGTTTTCACAATAAGTGAAGCAACGCGAATTGCCATTGGATAATGAGAAGACATTCAGCCAATCACCTTGCTTGTTACATTCAGTCACACTTCTGTCACATTGTTCTGGCCTCAGACCACAATTATTTTCCTTATTGGCTATGTACAGTTACATGCCAGTCCACCATAATAAATATCATCCAAAGGCTGTTTTCCTGTTGCATGTTGACCAACCTGCCACTTGTCACTTAACCAGCAAAATATCGGCCTGGGTCGACCACCTCAATTTTGCTGTATCCACTGTCAACAATGGTCACCGGATGTTTCAAGCCCGAAACACACTAAACAACCTTGAACTTGGGGTCAAATCATGGAAGGCTGGTGTCAATACCATGTGCAGATTGTGGACCAAAAAATTTTTGCAATAAAGTACAATGTCTCACCTTTCCTTTAAGCTACCACAAATCACATGAAAAAATTAGCACAGACAGAAGAGCCCATTTAAACAAGGCACTATATTCTCCTATTTCGCTTCCGGATCATGGTAAAAGTAAAGGACTAAAAAAAATCTGCAAATTAAATAAACCTTCATCAATACTAAGACCAGACACTATGTAAGGCTCACAAAAAATTTGAAAGCCCTCACTCATACACAACTTGACTTATACCCCTTTCAAATCATGCTGTACCTCTGGCATTTGAGTGTTCATTTTTGGCATGAATTCATTTGAAATACAATTCTACTTTGTATATAACTCCATAACCAAAAGGAAATAGACCAAAACATCAAGTGTCCCTGTTTTGTTATTGCATATATAGAGAATACTACACGAGGTCTCATTACATACGAATTATACGAAACGAGTGTCCTTCCTATGGTATCTGACTGAGCGAAAGCGAGGTCAGAAACCATAGGAAGGTCACGAGCTTGGTATAATTCGTATGTAATGAGACCGAGTGTGGTATTTTATTTATTACCCACGTCTTACATGCATTAAATTGACAAAATAGCGTAGTTTTGGTATTGTTGTGGTTTCAAGCCGAAACCGGTTTCATAAAGAGGTTGCGGAAGAATTTTGTTCTGACGTACACTTTTGCATGACGTCACACTGTATTGACGTCACTACGCCATTCTTGTCTGTCTCCTTGGTAACCGACGTCATGGTGCATATCAGTTGTCATCGCCTCTCGTACAGTCTCCTTCAGTAAACTACTCCGTAGCACCCCGTTTCTTGGTTTGCAACTACTTCACTTGGCTAACACTGGTGGAAACATTGCGTTAATGTTTTTCGACGGATATAATGTCTCAGTTCGACTCACAATTAACTCATTAAGCCCGAGAGCCCCATCACTACTCAACACCTGGAAGCCCTCGCTGATTGCCCACTCTCTGTGCCGAGACTAATTAGTGCTAGTCACACCTGATTTCCCTGGCAGGTTTCGGGGATCACAGGAAACTGTCTAGTCGTACAAACAAGTCCTGATTGTTTAATTGTGTCGTAAAGATATATGTTGAAAGAAATCAGGTTTGAATACATGTCGTGTATTGCAAGCTTTATGTAATTTTATTGCAAGTTTCTCTTGTAGACCTTTTGTCGGCTTGTACATTTATATTTTATCACAATATGCATACACATGTATTCTTTGTATGTAACAGATGAGAAACACGTTAACAAATTCTCTCTCTTATATCATTGTGTGAGGTTTAAATTTACAAAACATCTATGACAATGACATACTGTAAAGAAGAATTTACTTTCATACTTTATAATCTTCGACGAAAATAGCGGTTTTGCCCGATACATTTCTAGTGTTCTGAATTATTTTAATGAAAGTACTATAACGCTAGTCTGTGACTAGCACAAAGCACATTCATAGCATTGCACTTTATTTCATACAGATTTAATGCAGAAAACATATGAGACCATACAAACATACATATACAAAATGTATACTACATATTCCTTGCATAGACATAAAACAAAGAGTCACGTGATAGGGCGTCATCAAATTTCCCGAATAGAACATTCGGTATCTCAACTGTTCAATGTAGTGGCTGGTCATATGTTATCTGCGACCAATCGTATCATGAGATACCTGTCACAGAGGAAAGGACAGGTGATGGGGCGTGGGCGAAATTTCTGAAAAGCACGTTTGGTCACTCAGCAGCTTGGATAGAGATTGGTTATTGGCTATATCCTTGACCAGTCGATATGCTGTGTTTCGGCTTTATCAACTCAAGCTATCATGTAAAAGTTTGTGTATTGTAAACATACACATTGGTAACGATGTATGAAATATACACATAAGGCAAATAGGAGTAGATAGTCACTTTGGCGAGTTTATTTGTCCTCATTTTAGTGTTTCTCGATAAGTAAAACAAAGCGATTGAAATCCAACCACTGAGTAGAGGTAGTATTTATTTTCATATACATTTTATGCACACAACTAGTACATAAAACATAATGGTTTGCTGTACATGTAAATATAATCTTCACCTTGATACGAATGACTATCCAAACTAGAGTACACGCATTACAGAATTCACGAGGTGACACTATACTGAATTATTATAGTGTATAAACTTGCAGTTGACACCCCCACCCCCAATATTTATGAAGGTGGGCGTGTCTATATCTTTACTGAATGCAAACGAGGTTCATAAGATTATAGATGTGCATGTATGTATAAACATCACAGAGAGGGGCGTGACTCCATAAAGCAAGATGTCCAATGATATAACAGCGCATCTGTTTATTTTACACTTGTCACAGGACAAACCTTTCAACAAGGACGTAACTACATATGCATTCTACCGGAGGCTGTTATTTCAAAGTCGAAAGAGGCGTTCAATTATCTCATTACTGTAATCTGCTTGAATGATTATACGCGTATGTGTATCGATACCGTAACTGATATACTATCCAGCTTTTATTGACGATGGATCAATAGAGACTGAGTTGATTGATACACGTGATAATTGCACCGGATTTGATAATTACACCGATCAAATACAAACGTTTTACAGAATGCTCATGTAAATTGCATAGAAAACTGACAATTCAAATCAACATGAAACTTTCAACAGCTTGAACAAAAATGCTTGAAATACCTTTGTATGGCTTACATGTAATAACTTATGATATTACTTCTGTCCATGTGTGACAATGTTTTGAATTACCAACTTACTGTCTTTTGTAACAAACGGAGTAAAACATTTCATTGTTGTAATAACACTGACATGTATATATGTATTCGATGCAAAGGCGCGACTTATCACTTTATATTTGCTTAGGTAACATTACGAACTTTAGATTATGGAAAACAACTAGTTACAATTCAGTAAACTTCAAATTAGTAAGTTCAATTATGTTTAATCTATTCGAGCTTGGATGTATAATTACTTGTGTTTATACATTATGTTTCAGTATATGAAACATGACAACGTAATGATGCCTAAAAAGTAAATTCAAACTATTCTATTGTGTTTGAATTCTTTGTATGTCCTTGAAATTTCGTATATTGTTTCCTATTTATTAGGTAGTTGAAGGAAATATAATTTTTAGTAACCTCTAAAACACTACATCTAATTCAATCAAGGTGCATACGAAGTATTTTAGTATCCATTCCCAAGGAAGAGTACCAGGCACTTACCTCTGTAAAAACATCATAATCCCCTTTCTCGCTGACATGCGTTCATTTGCTAAACGCTGTACAAGCCTATGATAATGATTAGCAATTGTTATCAAAACACTTTAAATACTTCTTCTGATTGATACTAAAGGTGGAATCTCTCGTAAGAAAAGCTAACATTTGCTCAGTACTGCTAAATTGGTTGAAATAATAGGTACAGTGCGATTTTTAAAAGTACAACACACATGTGCGTCTCTCGCTGAATAAGAGGTGCTTTCTGTTAACGACTGTATGTGGCTCTCGCTGTGAGAAACTGCTAATTACCTGCCCCATAAACACGTCACTCGCTGTGAGGAGCTGATTAATTTGCCCCATATATGCGTCTCTCGGCCTTAATGAGTTAAACAGCGACACGGCAACATTCGCAATGTTTACATTCCCACAATGCATCTAAGTTGTAGAATGAATGAATTCACGTGTTTGTTATGAATGAACAAGTAGTTCCGTCACAACGTGACCTAACTGAGAGGTCATCGGTTATCCAATCAAATCGTTAGAATCTCAGGTCAAGTCGTTACGACATAGGTCAACGCGATACGACACTCGTGTGACGTACGAGATTAGTATGCAACTACCCATACGTTGACCACGTGGGTAATAAACTATCTAAATACACCAGTTCAGTCTGGTAAAGCATTTTTTTTCAATTTTTTGTTTATTTTTATATACATACATGCATTTTATACTAAAATAATTCCATTAAAGTTCATATTTTTAAAAAAAAAAAAATGAAACTGTTAAATTTATATTCATTAGAAAGCCCTATCTTTTCTCAATAAATTGATTGGCAGCCCAAGAAGCTGTGTACAGCCAATCAAGTGCAGCGAGTCACCAGGCGTCACCACTCTCACCAGGCCAAAGTCAAAGTGTCAATCTGTGTGTACAGCTCAACTGCATTATGACGTCATAATGGTTTACAGTTATGACGTCTCAATGCTAATACCCTTATGACGTCATATTTGTAAACCATTATGATGTCATGCAGCTTGCAGTTAGCTGAGAATCATCACACTGTACACAGTTTCTATCATTAGTTCAGTTGAAGACAATCACCATGAAAGGTGACCGCAAGCGAATAAAGTTACATTTCAGCCAAGGCCATACTCTCTGGAACAAAGATCTCACCCTTGAATCTGAAGACTGTGAAAGTGCCTCTCCACCCAAGATACCCAGGACTGTGACTAGGTTCAGTGCAAAAGACTTCTCCCTGGTCACCAAGTCAAGGCTGGATGGAACTGGGCTGTCAACACCTGACTGCGAAGGTATATCTACTTCAGTGAGGCTTCTGCGTCCCACTTCAGCCAGCAAGCTTGACCTGAAACAAGAGTATAGCAAACATGACTTGAAGGGTATGCGACTAGTCGACATTGAAAAGGTGGCCGAAGCATGGAACACAGCTCTGCAGCTGCATCGCTCAACATCAACTAACTGTGATGACGCTCAGCTGCACATAGCCAAGGAGAGAAAATGGGGTATGTGTTGGAAAATAACACTGAAATGTGCCATGTGTGACTTAGTAGCACCCGAGATGAAATTGTACAAGGAAATCCAGACGGGTAAACCTGGACCAAACCCAGCAGCACCTAACGTCGGACTTGCCTTGGGTCTACAAGACACACCTATAGAAAATAAGAGAGCGAGGCTGATTATGGCCAACATGGACATTCCACCCCCATGCAGGGGCAGTATGCAAAGGACCTCCAACACTGTGGCTAAGGCTGTAACTGAACTTAACACTACGGATATGGCTGAAAAGGTGGAGTTAGTGAAGGATGTTAATCGAAAGAGGGGTACAAAGCCATGTGAAATGAACATTGCAATGGATGGCCGATACAACGCGTCGACAATAGCAAGCAGGAAGAAGCCAGCGCATCGCCTGCGAAACTGTAACCGACAATAAGTTCATAATCAGTGCATCATTCCAGAACAAGCTCTGCTGGACTTGTGCCTGGTTGAAAGGAAAGGGCATGGATGTGAAATGTCCAGGGGGGCACCCAGACTGTACTGCAAACATGTCGGCTTTCACTCCATTGTCTGAGTTCAACATTGGACAAGACATTGGAAATCAGCTCGCACTACAGGGTGTGTTTATAAAGTATACAACTACCGATGGGGATTCTAGGTGTGCAGATGGACTAGACAAAGCTCTGAAAGTGTTGGACCCAATGTGGAAGGTGCAAAGACTAGCTGACCCCACCCACTTGGCTCAAGGACAGTTCCGACAATGTTACAGAGCTGATTTTAACCCAGAGATGTTCCCTGGCACTGCACGTACCGGTACACATAAAATGGAAGGAAAGCAGGTGCTGTCAGTCAGGATGTGAGAGCACGGTGCAGCCTGATACTAAAAGAACTAATGAAGGATCATGCTGGCGACATGAAAACACTTCGTAGTATGTTACCTCGAGTGCTCGAAGCAACCCTGAAGTGTTACAGCGGCAACTGCTCCAGGTGTGCCCGGTACTCAGTTGTGTGTCGAGGAGGTGTAACAAACAGCTGGTGGCAGCGCTTCCATGTTCCTCAGCTGCAACAATATTACACATTTCAACATGGATGACAACGATAAACACTTACTTCATGAAATTCTCAAAATGAAGCTAAGTGTGGAGCAAATGAAATTCTACACAGACACCCAGAAATGTGAAGCCGCCAATCGATCCCTGAGTATTTCTTTGCCAAAGAATGTAAACTTTTCAAGGGACATGATTGGGAGGGCTTCCTCGACTATTCACAGGCTCAACAATGGCCTTGGGACATCAGCAATCGAAAAGTGCCACCATTCTGGAGTCACACTTTCAAGTCGGGCTGTGCACTCACTTGAACCAATGGACAAGGAGGCTGCATATCACAAAGAATATCAGAAAAGTCCTAGTGTTGTCAAAAGGAAACTTATACAGCATGGAATCAAAATCTGTGAACATTTAAAGTCTAAACAGACCGACAAACACAGTGGGGACTACACAAAGGGCCAATTAGATCCTGTGCCATGTTTCAACAAAAAACATGAACATTCCTATTCAAAATGTGCAGTAAAGCTGCAGAATTTTATAAGCTAATTACTTGCTTATAACCAACATTGTGCAAATTTATGTTTAAATACATCTCTCAGCTTTCTGCGAATCATGTATAATACCATTGTAACAGAGGTATTATCATTAGTACACTAGTGTACAAATAAAATTTTACTATATTATATCATATAGTATTTTTAGCATACTTTCCCTTTGTTATTGTGTTCATCTATAGCTTCAATTCCAAAGGCAATCTGGGAATGGTGCATGCCCTTTACACATACCCCTGTTTACACAGGCCACTCTGTCTGCATTGATGCTATGTGGTTCAGCATACAGGTGTTCAACATAGGTGCATTTATTGTTGTGGCACAAATGGCTGATGTCGTAATCACCTATGTCGAAGTTTTCACTGTGCACTATAAAACTAAGCCAGTGGGCATGTGTAGTACACCACTGGTAGGCTATGGGGCAGAAATACCTCACTATCCCATACCCACTGTGCTTGCATGCTCCAGTCCATATATGACATGTGCCATTGTGCTTACTGAGGACTGAATCCTTCAAAAACTTATCTCTATACCTTTTGAAAAAGGCTTGAATATTTGACATTTTAGGTAATACATGCATGAACAAGGCACATGCAGTGTAGTGTTATGGTTAAATAATTGCCGTGACAAAAGGTTTAAGAATCCCCCTTTGAACCAGCAAAATATAACACAGACAAGTCTGAAATATTCAATAATATATTGAGCAAACAATGAGCAAGCTACAATGAATCACAATACAGATTTCTAATACAATGCAATTGAATCACAAATCTAAAGTAATAAGTCACATATAAAATATTAACTCACCAGAGTCGTGGTAACCACAGTGAGATCAGATATTCTAAATGGAGCTTGTTTACAAATGAAAGCAGTCAGGCATGAAGTGTCAGGGTCAGACGATGGCGTTGTGACGAAGGCAAACAACGATGGGCAACTCCAGTGATATTGAAAGTCCCGTGTAAAGTCCTTGTTTCAGTCCTTGTGTCAGTCCTTGCCTCGCACCACACAACAGCCAGCCTTTATATATACTGACACAGATTCTCGAACTTTCCAGCAAAGCATGGCTGTATCATTAACCACTTAGATCTTTCTCGAAACGTGTTGAACATACAACATGACGATGTCAAAACATAAACATCGGGTCAAGGAGGTAACTCTGGAGCACTATCATAAAGGCGTGCCACTAAAATACTGTTGCCATTGAACATATATGACTTGAAATGTGACCCGCAACACTCAAAACTTAAACATTGTGACTCATAATTATTATCACCTAACCAAAGTTATTAAAAAATATAAAAAACACTCTCGTAACTCTCCCCCCCCTTAAGGAAAAGAAAGTTTCCCAGAAACTTTCTGTTACAATCATAGCAAAATACTAACATAATAAGATGACATGTAATAATATGAATAACATGAGAAACATCTTGCAGCAATACTATGATATAATGCAGATACAAACATACAGCATCAAGTCATTATACATTTACAATCTGGAAAGTGCATCAGCACAAACATTGTCTTTGCCTTTAATGTGTCTAATCACAAGATTGAACACTTGCAAAGTCAAACTCCACCTCATAAGTCTTTGATTCTTGTTCTTCATTTTATGAAGAAAAGTCAAAGGATTGTGATCAGTAAACACTTCAATTGGCAAAGTAGTGGTACCTAAGTACACTTCAAAATGCTGCAAAGGTAGCAAAAGACCTAATGTCGCTTTCACAATGGTAGAATAATTTCTTTGATGCTTGTCAAACTTCTTGGAAAAATAACAAACTGGATGTTCAATTCCCGAATCATCCTCTTGAATCAGGACAGCACCTGCACCTACATCACTTGCATCAATTTGTAACTTAAATGCTCTCTCAAAATTTGGTGCCTGCAATACTAGAGTATTCATGATTATGGCTTTGACTTTTTCAAATGCAGTCTGACAACTGCTATCCCACTGGAATTTTACCTTTTTCCCCAAAAAGGTTGGTAAGTGGTGTTACAACATCTGAGAAATTTTGATAAAACTTTTTATAATAGCCTGCCATACCCAAGAATCTCATGAGTTCTCTCTTAGACTGAGGTACTGGAAAATGTACAATAGCTTTAACCTTAGCATGAACTGGCAGTACCTGGCCGTGCTGTGCAACGTGCCCTACAACGTGCCCTAAACATTCAACTCATGCCTTCCCAAATTCACACTTTGCAAGATTCACAGTCAATTTTGCTTCAGACAGTCTATCGAAGAAAGCTGGAGTTCTCTTCAGATGGTCTTCCCACTCCATGTCGTAATTGATGACATCATCCATGTAAGCTTCGACACTATCCAGACCAGAGGTGACATTGTTGACGAGTCTCTGAAATGTCGCTGGTGCGTTCTTCAAACCAAACGGCATCACTTTGTATTGATACAGTCCATCTGGTGTAGCAAATGCCGATATTTTCTTTGCATGGTCTGTGAACGGAATCTGCCAGAAGCCCTTGAATAAGTCAAACCTACTTATATATCTAGCTTGACCAATGCGATCAATGCAATCGTCCACTCTCGGTATTGGATACGAATCAGTTCGTGAGAGTGCATTGACAGCTTTCATGTCAGCACAGCAGCACCAACCACCTCCACTCTTCGGCACAAGAACACATGGTGAACTCCACGGACTGTCACTGGGTACAATAATGTCATTGTCCAGCATGTTTTTCACTTCTTTCCACAGAATCTCACGTTTCACTGGATTCATACGGATTTGAACTTTCTGCTCAGGGGATAAATGTGATAGTTTCTCATCAAGGTGAGCTAACACATCAGAATTTCTTAACTTTGGTGAAACATTATCACTAAGGTCAGCAAAATTCACATTGCTGACACCATCATCAATATTGTCAACACATTCACCATTGTCTTTAATACAATCAGTAACTGGGGAGAGTGTGGCAATACAATTGACCTGTTTGGTTTCTAACCTGTCATGGTATTTCTTAATCATGTTTACATGACACAATCTCTTTTGTTTATGACGACGGCCAGGTGTCAGGACAACATAGTCTGTGTCACTAACCTTTTTGTCTACAACATATGGACCTTGATATCTAGCTCTCAGTGGTTGACCAGGAATGGGAAGTAAGACTAACACTTTCTCACCATGAATGAAATTTCTCTCTTTTGACTTTATGTCATAGTTTTGTTTCATTTTTGCTTGTGAAACTTTCAACTTTTGTCTGGCCAACTCACTTGCTTTTGAGAGACTGTCCCGAAATGTAGACACATAGTCTAAAAGATTTATCTCAGGATTGTGATTGAGCCATTGTTCTTTTAAATGTTTTAGTGGCCCGCGCACACTATGACCAAATACAAGCTCAAAGGGGCTAAACCCTAAACCTTCCTGAACTGACTCCCTGACAGCAAACAACAACAAATGCACACCCTCATCCCAATCTTTGTGTCTCAAAACAATAAGTCTTGATCATATTCTTCAAAGTTTGATGAAACCTCTCTAAAGCTCCCTGTGACTCCGGATGATAAGCACTAGACTTAACTTGCCCAACACCCAACTGGTACATAGCTTGTTGAAATACCTTAGACATAAAATTTGAGCCCTGATCAGACTGAACAACATCTGGCAAACCAACTAAGGTGAAAAACTTGATCAAAGCCTTGGCAATCACAGGAGCAACAATCCTACGAAGTGGAATTGCTTCAGGAAATCTGGTAGAAGCACACATGATAGTGAGAAGATACTGATTACCAGACTTAGTCTTAGGTAGTGGACCAACACAATCAATAATAACTCTACAGAAAGGTTCCTCAAAAGCCGGTATAGGTTTTAAAGGAGCGGTAGGAATTTTCTGATTTGGTTTTCCAACAATTTGGCATGCATGACAGGTTTTACAAAATTCAGCCACATCTTGTCTCAAACTGGGTCAAAAGAAATGTGCCAAAATTTTCTCACAAGTTTTGTTTACACCCAGATGACCTGCCATGGGACTTTCATGTGCCAATGAAAGTACATGCTTTTTGAAATAATTTTGGTACCACGATTTGATGATACAGTTTCCATTCATCCTCCGCGGAAACATCCGGCGACCTATATTTCTTCATCAGAACACCATCCTTGAAGAAATAACAAACTGGAACCTTGCTAACCTCCTCAAAAGAAACAGCCTTACTAGCCAACTTCTGCAATTCAACATCCTCAACCTGTGCACTAATAAGCTGCCCTCTGGAAAGAATGTGATCACCACCTGACAAACTATCAGACTTATCAAGAAGACCTGAAGAGTTACTACTCTTTGATGATAAGTCACCAGCCTCTACCTCACAAAAAGAATGATCCATGAAAGTATCTGACAAATCATAAATGGTATCATTCGGCAAAGAAGTCTTGGAAGAAATGCCTTTCGACATTGAATGAGTCACTGCACAAGAAGGAAAAATACCCGGAAATTGATCCTCCAACTTTTCTGTACTAACTGAACTCTCCGGAGAAACAGTGACAATGGGATCAGCACCAACTTTGGCCCCCATAAGATCATTACCGATCAACAAATCGACACCTGGAACTGGGAGAGAGTCAAGAACACCAACTTTCACCTTATCAGAAATCAGATCTCAAGTCAAATTCACAAAATGGAGAGGAGCAGAAGAATTGCCACCTATAACCTGAAGCAAAACATCCGAGTTTGTTGAAGACTCATCAGAAAAAGGCAAAATATCCTTCAAAATCAGAGATTGAAGAGCTCCAGTATCCCTCAAGATAATAACAGGCTGTGGGGTAGAATTATCTCCCATGAGCGACACAGAACCCTTAGAAACAAAGGGCAAAAACTCCTTCCGAACTACAGAATCTGGGGACTTACTCTCACAAATAAAACTCTCCTCAGAACCACCTGGAAAGAAAGGCTTAGGTGCGATCGACACAAAAGTATTTGGGGAACCTGCAGCCTGATTTTTAAACTGGAGTTTGTAACATGCAGAAATCAAATGACCTGGCTTCTTACAATATGCACAAACAGGATCAGAACCACTGGAAGTCTTAGGCTTAGACTGAAAAGAATGTGACTGTTTGTCACAAGAATTTGAACCTGTTCTAACACCACTGTAGCCTGCATGTCCTAAAGTCTTACCCGGGGAAAAGCCCTTTTGGCCAGAAAACTTTGTATTACCCGGAGACTTAAAAGAACTCTTGTGAGTCAAACAATAATCATCTGCCAACATCGCTGCCTCATGTAAGTCATCAACCTTATGTTCACCCAAATAAGTCTTGAGATCAGAATGAACACTGCTTGAAATCTTCCATCAAAACTAACTGTCTCAAACCCTCAAAATCTGTGACTTCCCTAGACCCACACCACCTATTAAACAATTTTTTTTAGTTTCCTTTTCTCTAGCAAACTCTACAAAAGTCTCACTGTCCCTTTTATGAGCATTTCTGAACTTCTGACGATAAGCTTCAGGCACTAACTCATAAGCTTTTAAAAGTGTCTTTTTGACAAGATCATAGTCTGAGCTTTGCTGTATCGACAAGGCCGAGTAAGCATCCTGAGCTTTACCCTTCAAAACAGTTTGCAGTAGCATAGTCCATGACTCTCTAGGCCACTTGAGGTTTTCAGCAACTTTTTCAAAATGTAGGAAGTATTTGTCTACTTCTTTCTCATTAAAAGGTGGTACCAGTCTTGCATGCCTTGCAATGTCAAAAGAGGAAGAGTTTGATGGAGGAGAAGACTTTTCTAGCCGTTTCAGTTCAATTTCTCTGTCAATTTCCAATTTTCTCAATTCTATTTCTTTTTCCTCCTCCATTTCAAACTTTCTCATGTCCATTTCTTCTTTTTCTTTTCTATATTCTATTTCTTCTTTCTGAATTTGCAACTGAATTTCAAGCTTTTTCATCTCCAAATTTTCTGAATTCTCTTCTTTCACCATTTCCAAAACCTCATGCCCAAAAACGTCTCCATAGACAAAGTGATTCAACACAATTTTCAAAATCTGAAATTTCCTCATAGCAGGTTTGGCATCAAGTTTGAAATGTGAAGATATTTGCAATAAATCTGATTTGCGTAATCCACTGACTGTCTCGTTGGTAGGGGATTCAAGAAACTTCTCAAGTTCAAACACCATTTTGCTGGTTTCACAATTAACTTGTTGCAAAATTGCAGAAATTTGAAAACAATTTCACAGTAGGTCTCAAAATGTCAAAGGGGCGGTGGGGTAGCCTAGTGGTAAAGCGTTGGCTCGTCACGCAGAAGACCCGGGTTCGAATCCCCACATGGGTACAATGTGTGAAGCCCATTTCTGGTGTTCCCCGCCGTGATGTTGCTGGAATATTGCTAAAAGCGGCGTAAAACAAAACTCAGTCAGTCAGTCAAAATGTCAAATGAATTCAATCCTGGACGAGCCCCCAATTTTGTTACGGTTAAATAATTGCTGTGACAAAAGGTTTAAGAATCCCTCTTTGAACCAGCAAAATATAACACAGACAAGTCTAACTCTAAAATATTCAATAATATATTGAACAAACAGTGAGCAAGCTACAATGAATCACAGTACAGATTTCTAGTACAATGCAGTTGAGTCACGAATCTAAAGTAATGGGTCACAAATATAAGATATTAACTCACCAGAGTCTTGCTATTACAGTGATATTCTAATTGAAGGTAGTTTACAAAGAGAGCAGGCACGCATGGTCAGCATGGAATGTAGGTCAGACGATGTTGATGAACAGACGACGACGAACACAACTCCAGTGATATGATAAGTCCATGTTTTAGTCCGAGTGTCAGTCCTTGCGTGTCGCACCACACAACAGCCAGCCTTTATATATACAGATACTGACACAGATTCTCGAACTTTCCAGAAAAGCATGGCTGTATCATTAAACTTAGATCTTTCTCGAAACATGTTGAACATATGACACGACGATGTCAAAACATAAACATCCGGTCAAGGGAGGTTACTCTGGAGCGCTATCATAAAGGCGTGCCGCTAAAGTACTGTTGCCACTGAACATATATGACTTGAAATGTGACCCACAACCAACACTCAAAACTTTAAACATTGTGACTCATAATTATTATCACCTTACCAATGCTATTACAAATTACAAAATACACACTCTCGTAACACATAGTGTAACCAACTTCACTCCAAGGGTGCACCAAGGTGCCCCACACCACATGGTGATACACTCACTATCACGTGGTGTAACCAACTTCACTCCAAGGGTGCACCAAGGTTCCCCACACCACATGGTGATACACTCACTATCACGTGGTGTAACCAACTTCACTCCAAGGGTGCAGCAAGGTTCCCCCACATCACATGGTGATACACTCACTATCACGTGGTGTAACCAACTTCACTCCAAGGGTGCAGCAAGGTTCCCCACACCACATGGTGATACACTCACTATCACGTGGTGTAACCAACTTCACTCCAAGGGTGCAGCAAGGTTCCCCACACCACCTGGTGATACATTCACTATCACATGGTGTAACCAACTTCACTCCAAGGGTGCACCAAGGTTTCCCCACACCACATGGTGATACACTCACTATCACATGGTGTTACCAACTTCACTCCAAGGGTGCACCAAGGTTCCCCACACCACATGGTGATACACTCACTATCACATGGTGTAACCAACTTCACTCCAAGGGTGCAGCAAGGTGCCCCCACACCACATGGTGATACACTCACTATCACGTGGTGTAACCAACTTCACTCCAAGGGTGCAGCAAGGTGCCCCACACCACATGGTGATACACTCACTATCACGTGGTGTAACCAACTTCACTCCAAGGGTGCAGCAAGGTGCCCCACACCACATGGTGATACACTCACTATCACATGGTGTAACCAACTTCACTCCAAGGGTGCAGCAAGGTTCCCCACACCACATGGTGATACACTCACTATCACATGGTGTAACCAACTTCACTCCAAGGGTGCAGCAAGGTGCCCCACACCACATGGTGATACACTCACTATCACATGGTGTAACCAACTTCACTCCAAGGGTGCACCAAGGTTCCCCACACCACATGGTGATACACTCACTATCACATGGTGTAACCAACTTCACTCCAAGGGTGCACCAAGGTTCCCCACACCACATGGTGATACACTGACTATCAGTGGTTTAACCAACTTCACTCAAGGGTGCACCAGCAAGGTGTGCCCACACCACATGGTGATACACTCACTATCACGTACCCATGTAACCAACTTCACTCCAAGGGTGCAACCAAGGTTCCCCACACCACATGGTGATACACTCACTATCACGTGGTGTAACCAACTTCACTCCAAGGGTGCAGCAAGGTTCCCCACACCACATGGTGATACACTCACTATCACGTGGTGTAACCAACTTCACTCCAAGGGTGCACCAAGGTTCCCCACACCACATGGTGATACACTCACTATCACATGTTGTAACCAACTTCACTCCAAGGGTGCAGCAAGGTGCCCCACACCACATGGTGATACACTCACTATCAGTTTGGTGTAACCAACTTCACTCCAAATATTCCAGCAAGGTTCCCACACACCACATGGTGATACACTCATCAGAAATGGTGTTCACATACTGTACCCATGGGTGCATTCCCCAGCAACCCGGTGATACACCGGCTATCACGATGGTGTAACCAACTTCAACCATTAGGGTGCACCCCACCCACACCACATGGTTATACACTCACTATCATGTGGTGTAACCAACTTCACTCCAAGGGTGCACCAAGGTTCCCCCACACCACATGGTGATACACTCACTATCACGTGGTGCAACCAACTTCACTCCAAGGGTGCACCAAGGTTCCCCACACCACATGGTGATACACTCACTATCACATGGTGTAACCAACTTCACTCCAAGGGTGCACCAAGGTTCCCCACACCACATGGTGATACACTCACTATCACGTGGTGTAACCAACTTCACTCCAAGGGTGCACCAAGGTTCCCCACACCACATGGTGATACACTCAATGAAGTATGCATGTGGTAAATGTAATAATTATGGATATGTGTAGATTGCATTGGGAATAATTATTGGCGGTATGGATATGTGAGCTACTTTCACACTGAATATTTCAATTCAGTCTTTCTCTACACCTCTGTGCATGCAGACCTATAACCATAATAGTCCTTTTCATAATTATTTATGACAACATAATTAATATCATAGGATATAACAGTTAATAACAGTTTTATAGAAACTCATGATATTTTAAGCCCTTTCCTAGGCCAGTTTCCAAACACTTTTTCAAAGCACAGATAATATTTTTTAATGAAATTATTATGATTAACCAAAGTAAAATACTTTGTCCAACTATTTAAAAAAGGCCTTTGTCACTGTATGGTGAGCACATCTGTAGCTAAAGGAGATGCACAGTAAAATACTTTAATCATTTATAGGGCATACCAAAATTAGTAACGTGAAGAAGACAAAAGTCAATCTTAATAGCAAAATCGTTAAAAAAGTACTAGCATTCCAGAAACTACTGACAGTTAATGAGCAGAGTTGTTATGACATGACCTGACATCATGGTAGCCAGTCGACTTGCTGCTAATCGCTCTTCATGTTTAGAAGTTTACTAACATTCTCGATGGCATTGACAGTAGGGTTGGGCATTGCCAAAATTTTCGTATTGCAATATATTGCGATATGTGTTGGCGTATTGCAATGTGTATTGCAATATATTGTGGAAGTGTAATACATGGTTTAAGGTAATGAAATTACTGTTTCTTTTCTTTTGAAATGATGCCACTGGCCACTGTCAGGACTCAAATGTGTTTGTACAAGAGATCAATTGAAAATCTTTCCAAATTAAAGACTTCGCTCTAAGTTTGGAACTCAAGAAAAAGCATCTGCAGCGGCGTCCGCCATTTTGGTTTGTTTATTCTTACAACAAGTGCCGGTACCAATCTAGTTTTTTATTTACATGGTTTTAGAGTCACGCAAATGCAATTATATGACCAATAAACATTCTCAAAACTATTAGCGTATAATAATATAAAGGAAATGCAAATGGTATTAGTAGTTTTCACTACATGACGAAAATTACCGATCGTATCAGGAGAACCGGTGTACCGAAAAGTGTACTGCAATATATCTTATTGTGAAGTTCGAATTGCAATACAAGGGTTAACCGGTATTATCACCCACCCCTAATCCACAGACAATAACACCCACAAAAAGGTTGAATTTTGGCTCAATGGCCTTACACATATTCGTCCATACCAATATGAGCCCGTGGTTAGTCAAAATAATCATGACAGCAGCAAAGAAAGCCAGGAGGAGCTGTCAAGTGAAGACGATCAGTCTGATGTCAACACTGAAACTACTGAACACAGATTGATTAGTTTTCTAATTTGACAGATTATGGAATTAATTCATTACAGATCAAACAAGGAAATGTTGATGAAAAAATTTGGATCTATATTTTGTAAAATAATCCATGCTTGCCTCAGGTTGGGTTGTAGTGACTTAAACTCTCATTGTTTTAGTAGACATATTTCAAATAATCTGAATTGTGCATGTGGGTGTCCATGGGAAGTATCTCTCCATTACTTCTTCAGGGCTCCAGTTAATTTTTCAACATCAGGAGTATGTACTCCTTATGTTTTCAATATAAGAGTACTGGAAAACCTTAAGAGTACATTTAGAGTACTGAATGGAAAATAATGGAGTATCAGTAATCTTGTGTTTGGCATCATATATACACCACAACATTGCCACTCTTGTGTAAACAGGTCAATGAACAATGAAACAATACTTTTTCTGATAAATATGACTGTAAATGATTCTAAGACCGTTCACCATTGCTGTGGTGCGTATCTGCTACTTTTTCCAAAATATTTCCTACCTTATCGTGCATATTTTTTATCCGTACATACGCCGATACAGCCCTTATCTGGAGCCCTGCTTCTTTTCTTGTCCCTGTTATGACTTAATAAGATTAGATAAATATTTATATACCAATGGTTTTTACTTGAATTCAATTCTTCAAGGTGAACTTCTAGCAACAGAATTAATAAGCTTATTCTTGACTCATCAACAAAATACAAATAAACTGTGATTGTGGACAGAGTTACATAGGCGAAACATCCCAACCAATCAACACACAAGAAAAAGACTTCCGTCACCAATTTCAACAGCAAATCAGCCATCTCTGACCACATCAAAGCAAGCCTCAATCATCAAATAGAGTGGACTGACATCACCATTCTTGCTAACAATCCAACAGACTAAACTCAAGCTCACCAAAGCCATCCACATCAAACGCCAAAAGCCCACCAACAACCGAGACCAAGGATACTTCATTCCATCCGCTTATGATGCACTGCTCCACCAAGCGGGAGGCAGAAGGTCGCGGGTTCGATCCCCGACCGCGTCACACCAAAAGACGTTAAAATATGGTACTTGTTGGTCCCTGCCTGGCGCTCAGCATTAATGGGTACAACAAGGACTGGTCGGCTTGGAGTCAGTATAATGTGTCTGAGTGGGGTATTCATGCCTCACTGCAGCATGGTATCTCAGTTGGCTAGCACAAAAAAACCAGCTTAAGTCTGGGCTAGTACAAGCAGCCACACATACACATACACACGCATGCACGTCGTCATATGAGCGAAATATTCTCAAGCACAACATTAAACCCGATTTCACCTCACCTCCTCCACCAAGCCCAATCTACTGTATAAACATCTCATTATTTGTACATCACTGGCTTCCATGCCATGCCTTGCCTTTGTCAACTCACTGGCTTCATAAGCTTACTGCCAAGCCAGTTATGTGAATTACATGTTGTTTTCTTTGTTACATTCAGTATAAATACACCCTCTTCTCTTCATCTTCAAATCAGCTTGACAACGGTACAAGAAACTGTATCGAAAATTTGCACTCACGAACTAAAAGTAGTAGTTATTATCCATAAAGTTTGTTATATATTGCACACCCAATTTATTTTAACAACAAACTAGTAAAAACAATTGTTTGCCACTGATATGGCAATGTCCCCCACCGCTAGAGAATGGAATATCTATATTTACTACTTTTTATTTTTGGGTCACATACAAGAAGCCTGAAATGACTGGTGTCTGCATAATCACCCAATGTAGGCTGTCAACATACTTGAAAACATTGGGTGCAATGTTTAATGAGATAACGCCTTTAAAAAGCGGTCAAAGTATCGTGGTGACCTTGAAGATAAGGTCAAGGTCACCCAAATAAACTGGTGTCTGTGTAATACCCCAATGTAAACTGTCACCAAATTTTAAGACATTGGGTACAACAGTTCATGAGATGCCGTGTTAACAAGAGTTAAAAGCGTGCAAAGTGTCTTGGTGACCTTGAAAATTGTGGTGACCTTGAAAATAAGGTCAAGGTCACCCAAATCGACTGATGTCTGCATAATCCCCTAATGTAGGCTATCACCAAATTTCAAGACATTGGGTACAACAGTTCATGAGATATCGCGTTAACAGGAGTTTGAAAAGTGGTCAAAGTGTGGTGGTGACTTTGAAAATTAGGTCAAGGTCACCCAAATCAACTGGTGTCTGCGTAATCCCCCAATGTAGGCTGTCACCAAATTTGAAGACATTGGGTACAACAGTTCATCAGATATCGCGTAAACAAGAATCGGGACGTACGGATGGACGGACAGGCGGACGGACGGACGCCGCTGAATACATAGTCCCCCGTTCCGCATTGCGTCGGGGGACAAAACCAAAAACAGACAGTATTATACTCAAATATACCTGTCATGTTTCATATTTCACACACTTCCCCATGCAGAAACATGTAAAAAATATTTGCATCATCAGTGCGTAACACATCTTTATTCAGATAAGTTATCCTGATTGTATACTAAACAGTGTATATCATGTATATGGTTATCAGCATCTACTACAGTTATATAAATATATAAACAGTGTATATCATGTATATGGTTGTCAGCATCTACTACAGTCATTTAAATATATAAACAGTGTATATCATGTATATGGTTGTCAGCATCTACTACAGTTATATAAATATATAAACAGTGTATATGATGTATATGGTTGTCAGCATCTACTACAGTTATGTAAATTTATAAACAGTGTATATCATGTATATGGTTGTCAGCATCTACTACAGTTATATAAATATATAAACCGTGTACATCATGTATATGGTTGTCAGAATCTACTACAGTTATATAAATATATAAACCAGGAATTATGATTCAATTTCAGGGTCTACAGATGCTGTGCATACAGAAGATTCTCAATACATTTTAGACAATTCATTACATTTAATCCACTTCAAATACAACAATAGACAAAGTATATTAAGTAGTAACAACGAGCCTATTGGGTGCTTTGATACAGTCTATAGTTTGATTAATTCCTCTTTTTATGTAATCGTCTCTATGCAATAAACAAGAAGTTGTTTAGTACCTCTGTGGCACTTCCCTCTGAGGCCACAATTACCACACTACCATCAGTAGCGATTTAACAATTAATTAATTATACCCCGCTAACACTTAGTTAATTAAGCACTAAAAAACTTCAGCCATTCACATATCATTAATTGAAACTGGTCACCTGTACCTCTGTGGCACGTGGCCTCTACTCAATTTCCCTCTGTGGCCTATGACATCAGTGATGTGTGACAGAGACAAGTGCCACAGAGGGAAGTTACTGTCATTCATAAAGTTGTATGTTTCATTTTTTACTCACCAACTTAAAATGTGGATCAAACATTTAGATATAAGCACTGTAAACAAAGTAAAATGGCCGTCGTCTCGCATCTATGAGGTCACCGCCTGACTTCACCTGACTTAAAAGCTGGCTATCTGATTTGGGCAGTTGTTTGTTACTTTTTAGAACACAATGAAAGCACATGTGACATTTTTGTGTGTGGATGTATACTTTGTTTCCTCCTTTATAACATATTACAAACATTTGTGTAATATATTTCCTTTATAACATATTACAAACAGTTGTGTAATATATTTCCTTTATAACATTACAAACAGTTGTGTAATGTATTTCCTTTATAACATATCACAAACAGTTGTGTAAAGATATCTCCTTTATAACATATTACAAACAGTTGTGTAATATATCTCCTTTATAACATATCACAAACAGTTGTGTAATATATCTCCTTTATAACATATCAAAAACAGTTGTGTAATATATCTCCTTTATAACATATCACAAACAGTTGTGTAATATATCTCCTTTAAACTGAAACAAATGGGCATCAAGTGAAAGGTTTTCTCCTGTGCTAAAACCATGTTGAATAATATGTATAATTATTTTTATAACAATATAATACAATTAGGAAGCAATTGCTTAAGTTAGTTTAAATGTCAGTGTGGGGAAGACATTTGTCCCCTTGTGTTCGCCATCCTTGTTGATCACCTTAGGTAGAATGGCATACATATTAAATATGTAAATGAGAGCCATGTGAATGTTGCAGTTTTTGGGGAGCTATTATTATTTAATGCTGATGACACTGTCACATGTGGTGAAATTCCTGATGACTGAAAAATCATTTCACAAATTCTGTAACATACTGAAATTGAGTGCAAATATAATGAAAACTAAAGTTCTTGTTTTGGAGGAAACCCTGTAAGTAAAAAAAGCAATAACATTCTACTATGGTAATAAAGATGTGGTGGAATAACATTCCTGGTCAACAAGTGTAACAGCATGTAGGTATATGGGAATATTAATGTATGATGTTTATGTATATCTAACTGTTCATACAAACAAGTAAACCATCACAAATAATGCTTTGAGTAAATCTATATAAAAAAATCACTGATCCCTGTTTTTGTTCAACCTCTGTGTAACCTCTGAAGAACATGGAAGCTGGCCCTTCCCTCTCACATTATGTAATTGGATAAAGCCTGTGAAGCACAGCCACCCAGGTCATTGTAGTACTTGTACCACTCTTACTGGTCAGAAACAGGGGTTGAGTCCCAATTCGCCTACATCCCATTTTGCCTACAGTAAACATGTAGGCGAATAGGGAATAGAAAATGCACCCCTATTGAGAGAATGGACTTGACTTAGTGGAATTAAGGAAGGTCAGTTTCACAATGTGTGAGTAAACAGATAAGTATATCATTGTCTTTAAATGGAGTCAGCTTATAATCTGTGTTTATATATGCAACTGGCTTAAGGATTACCGCTATGAAGATCAAAAGTAGCAGTGAAATACTTACAACTGTTTGTGATTATAAACAAATATTAATCATTTTGTTGCTACACACTGGAAGTGTGTGATCCAGGGATGTAAAGGAAGATGCAGCACCATAATGGTCTGAAAAAACTTCTGAGAAAGCACCATCCGAACATTTATGAATTCATAACAGCTATCAACAACATTGAATCCACCAACAAGATCACTCGCCTTCAGATTGACCATGGTGCAACAACTCGGCTACGCTCACGAGCTTACAGAGATCTTGACCAGTGTCTCAACCGACTGAGACAACAACTTGAAAGAGGAAGAAGATCACCTATTCAGCTCCAGGACGCGGCAGGTCACTTATTGAAGCTTCAATAAACTCAGACATCCATGAACTCAAGTACAGTGTACTAGTTAACAGCCAGTGTTATTTTGATTATTGTATTATATTGGACTATGATTTGCTGTGAATAATAAACATGAAAGAAGAACAATTTTTTTATTTTAATGCAAAAAGCCACGTTGTCTACATGTGCTATTAATCAAATTAAAGGAAAACTAGGGGAGATTCCATTTATATCTGAAGGGGGTAAACTTATTACTCATGCATGAAATAACAGTCACCAGACCATGAATTGTTGTTTTAAAACTGTAGGCGAAATCGGATGTAGGCAAAATGGGAACATGCCAGAAACAGGTGATGTGGGCTAGTGTTGGGAATTGGTTAAAATCTCATAATTGATGATTGGTTTATTACAACCGATCAATCATCGAAAAAAATTGGTTAGCGTCATTAATGAAATTTGTTAATGCACATAAAAATAAGGAAAAAACATGTAGTTCTTTTGGGTGTTTGGGCAAAATTTAAAACATTTTTATAGGATGACTAGTATGTCAGGAACATAAATTTCTTGGAGTCTTTAAGATAAATTCAATCATGACTTGAAACGAGCTTGTAGTGCTTATGAAATGTAACAGACAAAACCAACCTTGTGAAAAATATTGTTTATGAAAACAAGTGTTCCAGAATTGTTTGTGTTCGATTATGAGAAAACATGATCGATTTCTTGGTCGTTTAGTCACTGCGACCAATCTTCAATTATTTCAATTAATCGGACCACCACTAATGTGGGCGGACACGCATGAATATAGGCACCCACAATGGTTCAGCAACATTTTGAGTTAACACTCAACTACTGTAAAAACAGGTTTTGTATAATTTTCCGATGTTTATAACCTTCACTGCAAGTGCATTAAGGCACTGTCTGTTGTCTATGTAATCATACCAGGGTAACTGTGGTATATCAGGGTAACTGTGGTATACAGGGTAACTGTTGTATATCAGGGTAACTGTGGTATGTCAGGGTAACTGTGGTATACCAGGGTAACTGTCCAGGGTAACTGTGGAACACCAGGGTAACTGTGGTATGTCAGGGTAACTGTGGCATACGAGGTCCCCAGTACTGTAACCAGGTCATCAATGTGAGCTGACCAAGTAGTGTCACTGAGTGAGTAGGTGGGTGAATGAGTGAGTGAAAGAAAGAAAATTGTTAATCCTCTCGGCAATACTTCAGCCATATATCAATAACACTAAGTCCATACATATACACAAGCCAGTTTTAAGTACAAATTAAAAAAAATAATTTCTATATACATAGAAGGTGTGAGCTGTCAGTGGAGCACCACTGTGGGATATTAATCTTGAGGACATTATGTAATCATGGAGTAAATAATTCATACAAATATTCAATATTACCACTGTAAGCGATATATTAGGATTCATATATTAGGAAAATATTGATATAGAATATTAGTTTATATCATAATCAGTAATAGCATAGAGAAAGACTATAGCTTAAAGTAATAAAAACTCAACTCATCTCACAGACATACTATTCCAAAAGGTATACATTACCACTACATAGATAAAAGATGTTTCTCAGCCCAGAGGGTTGTACCGACTGTCTGTGGCCACCCCATGTTATTCTGTTCTTGGTAATAGAATTGTAATTAGCTTCTTGGAACTTTGAACTCTTTGCTGAGCTAATTCCCCACAACCAGACCAGCCAGTTGGAAAAGGGGTTTCACCAGACCCCTCACTGGGAGCCAAGACCCTTATCATAATAGCTGGCAGAGAATAAACTATTTTGGGGACCTCGGAGCCCAGGAACTAACGACAACCAGCTACAAGGACATATGGAATAACAAGCAGCTGCATCCATCTCTAATCTCTGATCTCAGCACTGGATAAGGACCACCAACCATAAACATGGGAACCATAATAATGTCATGAACAAATAACAAGTCACTTCACCCTCTAGCAGACCCCGTTCAGGAAATACAGAAGTTGTTTTCGATAAAGTTTGTCTACACAGCCTATACCGGCTATCACTCACCTGTTTATATCTGCTACCATTGACCTATAAGAGTTGTGAAATACCAGTGTGAATTGAGTGAGATATTTGTTTATACATGTATACTGAGAGAAAGAAATAAAGGAACCCAGGAAAGTTCAGGCATTCCTTCAATATTTTCCAGTTTTCATCACCAACTTTGAAAAGTGCTGTAGGAGGAAATCTGAGAATAAATAGAGGAACACCGCCATGAAGTGGTGTTCCCTTATTGGTTTCCCTCAGTATGTAATGAGACAACAGATAGAGTTATTCAGCTGCATGTAATCAGCAAGATACTTTGTTCAGCAAATATCATGTAGTGTGTAAAAGTGATAACATTCAAGTGCTAGAGAGACTTATACAATACTGGTCTGAAGAAACATGAGTGAACTAAACAACAGGTACACTGTACCACACTGGTTGTGTCACTGCACTAACACTGGAATCCTCAACATCTATAAAGCTTGGTCTGTAGCCAGGGAGGATGTTTGTCCTTCTGTTGGTCATTATATAAACCAGGGTAATTTAACTCAAAGCTGGCCCGGGGTGGTAGGGTAGCCCAGTGGTTAAACCGTCCACTGGTCACGCGGAAGACCCGGGTTCGATTCCCCACATGGGTACATTGTGTGAAGCCCATTTCTGCTGTCCCCCACAGTCATATAGCTGGAATATTCCTAAAAGCGGTTGTGATTTGCTCTGGAATCCCCTGGTTCTATAAACAGATTCTGAAATATATCTGCTGTAGCATACCTGCTGTTGCATACCAGTTTTAGCTTATCAGCTGTAGCATACTAGATGCACCATATTGCTTGTCACTATACTGGATACTGATTACTGATTTGAACAAAGTGTTGAGAATGAGTAAACTGAAGAAAGACTGTATATTACTGAACCCAATAGTGTCTTGGCTGCCTGTGTAATTTATGCATTGGCATTGAATACGAACCCAGTGTGCATGTGTCAGTATCACAGCTTAATTTATGCTGCTACTTGATTAAATGAGTGAGTGAGTGTAGTTTTATGCCGCAACCAGCAATATTCCAGCTATGTGGCAGCGGTCTGTAAATAATCGAGCCTGAACCAGACAATCCAGTGATCAACAGCATGAGCATCAATCTGCACTTGATTAAATGAAATGAAACAGGTAAAATCATATTTTTTATTCATGTAAGCTTAAAATATCACTTGTCAAATAGATACATTTACACCCTCAGTGTATTAACCATTGCCATGTTTCTGTCAGTATACACACATTAGCCACTCAGGTTAGTTATTCCACTAGAGCCTGAGAGTTGTAGGGGTCAGTGCTGGGAGACACAGAGACAACTTGCCTGGCTGTATTAGTGGCTGTTCATACTCAAAAGGAAGCATTTTAAACAAACAACTTCAATTACATGCTTCTTGTTTATTGTAAACATCTGCCTCTGTTGTCCTGTGTGAAGAAGCACATATCAGTGTTGAAACACTGCATAAGGGCTCAATCTTCACAGGCTTAGCAATTTGACATGTCATACCACACCTACATACAACACCCAACAGCTCTGATAGTCTCAATATGAAGTGTGGAATAACTCAGTTAAAAGCCCAGGAGGGCTTACCAACAATGAACAATGTTTCAACAATGTTTAACAAGGGAGGGTGTAAGGGTGAGAAAGGATGAACTGTGTAACACTGTAGAACACTGTGACAGTGAGAATGTTACACTGTATCAGGATTGTATCACAATGTTACATACTACTGTTAAGGGTTCCATTGAGTATAATGGACAACAATTTTATTCTCATTAGGAATTATTAATAAGTACTTCATCCACTCATTCCCCTCTCAGTCGTCAGTGCCAAGTACACCATACCCCCCCCACTCCCACAGGTGAGCTGTCACTTGTAAATAAGTGCACATTACATGAAGGTATCACAAGATGAAAGCGACTCGAAACGAGAACAAATTACAGGATTTGGTGTAACGACGGTTAAAAACAATCACAAAGTTATTTATGCATTTATTGAGTGCAAGGTTTTGTTCGGAGCCACTGTAGTCATCTTTATTAATAAAAGTTTGTGACAAGCCGACAACAACATGCTTGATTCGGTTGGGCAGAGCCATGAACGGAAACCGAAGCTCTCTTATAATTATTTTGCTAAATTAAAATTGTCATTAGAAATATATGGGACTTTTTATGTTGCCACAAAGGTGATTTACTTTTGCACATAATGTCTTCTATATCCTCAATGTGACTTACCTGAACAAAGCAAAGTAATTAGGAATACTTCAGTAGGATAATGAGCAATTAGCGAAATCCGATGCCGGGTGGAAGGGAGCAACTCCGGCCATAAAAGTTATGACACTTGTAAAGGATATTGTTTTACGCAATCGGACATTGTCAGTGCTTTAATAGTCCTTGAATATCATAAATATATATAATATACGAAGAATAATAGGAATCCAGACTAGTATAGATGGCATGTGAAGTAGGAACCTCTTTTGGAATGTCCCGTGAAATGAATTCTCCCGTTCCTGTTTTCTCTAAAATACTATTTTGCACTTATGATAAAAATATGGATGTATCCCTGGGCCGTCGGTGATATAAAGTAGTTCCTAAAAAATTAAAATAGCCCTTCGCTATTTTGATATGGTCAGTATTGTACGGAACAGTATCCTGAAGCTCACCGCGGCTGTTATTTCTCCAAACTGTCGGTGTTCGATTCGCGGTTCTGTGCAAAACTTGGCACTATTTTCTCTTTTGTGGGGACCGTCTCAGTAATTTTCTTGAAAGTATCTGTCTTCAAAGAAATATGTCAGCTTGTATCCAAAATGCCATTTCGAGTGAAATTTTGGTCTGTGTACAATATAAATATCTAAGCGCTTTATGTCATTGAAACAGTAGTGTTTAATATGAAGAGCTCTAGCTCGGTTGGGGAATTTGCGGGCGATTCCTGCCTGTCGTGTTAGTTACGTATGTCTGTGCCATGAGATTGGTCTGACTTCGCTAGGTGTGCAATAGTTCTACTCCCCAGCCCTTCCGAATTTCCGAATAATAGTTTAATACACTTCGCATTCAATGATATCAAAGTTAAAATATATGGATATTTTTAAATATGAAACTAACCAACAGTTTCACACATCATTGGGTGGTTGGTTTACTGTTATGCTACGGTACACTACTGGTGGCGAATGTACAGATACAGGGGTGGCATGTTCACTGTAGATACGCCATTATGTCATGAAGAACACACTCATTTCAACCTATGCATGCTTTAGTTGAAGTGTTATAACCACTAGGTGTAGAGAAATTCTGAACGTTATGAGATCATGGTTGGGGGGTTTGATAAAACGATTTATTGGAAAACAAACAGGGAATTACATATTTTTACTCCATGTCGAAAATGAGCAGTGGGCTTGTGGTCTAAATACTGAATATGAATGTGTGACTGTCTAAACAATGCTGTTCCTGTATGTAAGGTGCAGCGTTGTAAGCAGGTGACAGGAAGCTGCTCCCTTTTATCTGAAGTCGTCATGGGCGTTACATATTCTGTCCCCAGGAATTGACGGAAGGGCATCACCAGGAGTGGAGCCAGCTGCTGCTTAATTTGACTCAACACGGAAAACTCATAGGGTCAGGACACTGGAAGGATTGACGGATTTTAAGCTCTTTCTTGAATCAGTGGGTGGTGGTGCATGGCAGTTCTTAGGTACAAAACTCTAACCCAAGGCGCCCGCCGCTTGACTCAAAATAGGGCCGAAATGACCTAACCCTAGCTGTAACCCTAACACTCACCGTTACCTCAACTTGTGCAGGCTAGGGTTAGGGTTAGTCCCAAATAAGTGCCAAACATGCGGTTTTTTGCGCTCACCACCCCCGCACACAGCCCCCCAACACGTCCCAACGAAGACCGCACCCAAATTGACCAAAGGGGTCGAAATAAACCTAACCCTAGCTCGTACCCGTAACCCTAGCTCCAACCCTAAGGACTCAAAATAGGGCCAAAACGGGCCCAAATAAGTGCCAAACATGCGGTTTTTTGCGCTTCCCACATCCGCCCAGCACCCCGCACATGCCCAAAGTCAAACCGCATCCCTCCCGAACTCCTCCTTCCCCGCCGTCATACTAAGCACCGTGGACTTAGGCGCAAAACGCTAACCCACGGTGCCCGCCGCTGGACTCAAAATAGGACCAAAACGGGCCCAAATAAGTGCCAAACACGCGGTTTTTGCGCTTGCCACACCCGCCCAGCACCCCGCACATGCCCAAAGGCCAAAACCGCATCCAAATCCACCAAAAGGGGCCGAAATGACCTAACCCTAGCTGTAACCCTAACACTCACCGTTACCTCAACTTGTGCAGGCTAGGGTTAGGGTTAGTCCCAAATAAGTGCCAAACATGCGGTTTTTTGCGCTCACCACCCCCGCACACAGCCCCCAAACGTCCCAACGAAGACCGCACCCAAATTGACCAAAGGGGTCGAAATAAACCTAACCCTAGCTCGTACCCGTAACCCTAGCTCCAACCCTAAGGACTCAAAATAGGGCCAAAACGGGCCCAAATAAGTGCCAAACATGCGGTTTTTTGCGCTTCCCACATCCGCCCAGCACCCCGCACATGCCCAAAGTCAAACCGCATCCCTCCCGAAACTCCTTCCCCCCGCCGTCATACTAAGCACCGTGGACTTAGGCGCAAAACGCTAACCCACGGTGCCCGCCGCTGGACTCAAAATAGGACCAAAACGGGCCCAAATAAGTGCCAAACACGCGGTTTTTTGCGCTTGCCACACCCGCCCAGCACCCCCGCACATGCCCAAAGGCCAAAACCGCATCCAAATCCACCAAAAGGGGCCGAAATGACCTAACCCTAGCTGTAACCCTAACACTCACCGTTACCTCAACTTGTGCAGGCTAGGGTTAGGGTTAGTCCCAAATAAGTGCCAAACATGCGGTTTTTTGCGCTCACCACCCCCGCACACAGCCCCCCAACACGTCCCAACGAAGACCGCACCCAAATTGACCAAAGGGGTCGAAATAAACCTAACCCTAGCTCGTACCCGTAACCCTAGCTCCAACCCTAAGGACTCAAAATAGGGCCAAAACGGGCCCAAATAAGTGCCAAACATGCGGTTTTTTGCGCTTCCCACATCCGCCCAGCACCCCGCACATGCCCAAAGTCAAACCGCATCCCTCCTGAAACTCCTTCCCCGCCGTCATACTAAGCACCGTGGACTTAGGCGCAAAACGCTAACCCACGGTGCCCGCCGCTGGACTCAAAATAGGACCAAAACGGGCCCAAATAAGTGCCAAACACGCGGTTTTTTGCGCTTGCCACACCCGCCCAGCACCCCCGCACATGCCCAAAGGCCAAAACCGCATCCAAATCCACCAAAAGGGGCCGAAATGACCTAACCCTAGCTGTAACCCTAACACTCACCGTTACCTCAACTTGTGCAGGCTAGGGTTAGGGTTAGTCCCAAATAAGTGCCAAACATGCGGTTTTTTGCGCTCACCACCCCGCACACAGCCCCCCAACACGTCCCAACGAAGACCGCACCCAAATTGACCAAAGGGGTCGAAATAAACCTAACCCTAGCTCGTACCCGTAACCCTAGCTCCAACCCTAAGGACTCAAAATAGGGCCAAAACGGGCCCAAATAAGTGCCAAACATGCGGTTTTTTGCGCTTCCCACATCCGCCCAGCACCCCCGCACATGCCCAAAGTCAAACCGCATCCCTCCAGAAACTCCTTCCCCTCGCCGTCATACTAAGCACCGTGGACTTAGGCGCAAAACGCTAACCCACGGTGCCCGCCGCTGGACTCAAAATAGGACCAAAACGGGCCCAAATAAGTGCCAAACACGCGGTTTTTTGCGCTTGCCACACCCGCCCAGCACCCCCGCACATGCCCAAAGGCCAAAACCGCATCCAAATCCACCAAAAGGGGCCGAAATGACCTAACCCTAGCTGTAACCCTAACACTCACCGTTACCTCAACTTGTGCAGGCTAGGGTTAGGTTAGTCCCAAATAAGTGCCAAACATGCGGTTTTTTGCGCTCACCACCCCCGCACACAGCCCCCCAACACGTCCCAACGAAGACCGCACCCAAATTGACCAAAGGGGTCGAAATAAACCTAACCCTAGCTCGTACCCGTAACCCTAGCTCCAACCCTAAGGACTCAAAATAGGGCCAAAACGGGCCCAAATAAGTGCCAAACATGCGGTTTTTTGCGCTTCCCACATCCGCCCAGCACCCCCGCACATGCCCAAAGTCAAACCGCATCCCTCCCGAAACTCCTTCCCCCCGCCGTCATACTAAGCACCGTGGACTTAGGCGCAAAACGCTAACCCACGGTGCCCGCCGCTGGACTCAAAATAGGACCAAAACGGGCCCAAATAAGTGCCAAACACGCGGTTTTTTGCGCTTGCCACACCCGCCCAGCACCCCCGCACATGCCCAAAGGCCAAAACCGCATCCAAATCCACCAAAAGGGGCCGAAATGACCTAACCCTAGCTGTAACCCTAACACTCACCGTTACCTCAACTTGTGCAGGCTAGGGTTAGGGTTAGTCCCAAATAAGTGCCAAACATGCGGTTTTTTGCGCTCACCACCCCCGCACACAGCCCCCCAACACGTCCCAACGAAGACCGCACCCAAATTGACCAAAGGGGTCGAAATAAACCTAACCCTAGCTCGTACCCGTAACCCTAGCTCCAACCCTAAGGACTCAAAATAGGGCCAAATGGGGCCCAAATAAGTGCCAAACATGCGGTTTTTTGCGCTTCCCACATCCGCCCAGCACCCCCGCACATGCCCAAAGTCAAACCGCATCCCTCCCGAAACTCCTTCCCCGCCGTCATACTAAGCACCGTGGACTTAGGCGCAAAACGCTAACCCACGGTGCCCGCCGCTGGACTCAAAATAGGACCAAACGGGCCCAAATAAGTGCCAAACACGCGGTTTTTTGCGCTTGCCACACCCGCCCAGCACCCCCGCACATGCCCAAAGGCCAAAACCGCATCCAAATCCACCAAAAGGGGCCGAAATGACCTAACCCTAGCTGTAACCCTAACACTCACCGTTACCTCAACTTGTGCAGGCTAGGGTTAGGGTTAGTCCCAAATAAGTGCCAAACATGCGGTTTTTTGCGCTCACCACCCCCGCACACAGCCCCCCAACACGTCCCAACGAAGACCGCACCCAAATTGACCAAAGGGGTCGAAATAAACCTAACCCTAGCTCGTACCCGTAACCCTAGCTCCAACCCTAAGGACTCAAAATAGGGCCAAACGGGCCCAAATAAGTGCCAAACATGCGGTTTTTGCGCTTCCCACATCCGCCCAGCACCCCCGCACATGCCCAAAGTCAAACCGCATCCCTCCTGAAACTCCTTCCCCCCGCCGTCATACTAAGCACCGTGGACTTAGGCGCAAAACGCTAACCCACGGTGCCCGCCGCTGGACTCAAAATAGGACCAAAACGGGCCCAAATAAGTGCCAAACACGCGGTTTTTTGCGCTTGCCACACCCGCCCAGCACCCCCGCACATGCCCAAAGGCCAAAACCGCATCCAAATCCACCAAAAGGGGCCGAAATGACCTAACCCTAGCTGTAACCCTAACACTCACCGTTACCTCAACTTGTGCAGGCTAGGGTTAGGGTTAGTCCCAAATAAGTGCCAAACATGCGGTTTTTTGCGCTCACCACCCCGCACACAGCCCCCCAACACGTCCCAACGAAGACCGCACCCAAATTGACCAAAGGGGTCGAAATAAACCTAACCCTAGCTCGTACCCGTAACCCTAGCTCCAACCCTAAGGACTCAAAATAGGGCCAAAACGGGCCCAAATAAGTGCCAAACATGCGGTTTTTTGCGCTTCCCACATCCGCCCAGCACCCCCGCACATGCCCAAAGTCAAACCGCATCCCTCCAGAAACTCCTTCCCCCCGCCGTCATACTAAGCACCGTGGACTTAGGCGCAAAACGCTAACCCACGGTGCCCGCCGCTGACTCAAAATAGGACCAAAACGGGCCCAAATAAGTGCCAAACACGCGGTTTTTTGCGCTTGCCACACCCGCCCAGCACCCCCGCACATGCCCAAAGGCCAAAACCGCATCCAAATCCACCAAAAGGGGCCGAAATGACCTAACCCTAGCTGTAACCCTAACACTCACCGTTACCTCAACTTGTGCAGGCTAGGGTTAGGGTTAGTCCCAAATAAGTGCCAAACATGCGGTTTTTTGCGCTCACCACCCCCGCACACAGCCCCCCAACACGTCCCAACGAAGACCGCACCCAAATTGACCAAAGGGGTCGAAATAAACCTAACCCTAGCTCGTACCCGTAACCCTAGCTCCAACCCTAAGGACTCAAAATAGGGCCAAACGGGCCCAAATAAGTGCCAAACATGCGGTTTTTGCGCTTCCCACATCCGCCCAGCACCCCCGCACATGCCCAAAGTCAAACCGCATCCCTCCCGAAACTCCTTCCCCCCGCCGTCATACTAAGCACCGTGGACTTAGGCGCAAAACGCTAACCCACGGTGCCCGCCGCTGGACTCAAAATAGGACCAAAACGGGCCCAAATAAGTGCCAAACACGCGGTTTTTTGCGCTTGCCACACCCGCCCAGCACCCCCGCACATGCCCAAAGGCCAAAACCGCATCCAAATCCACCAAAAGGGGCCGAAATGACCTAACCCTAGCTGTAACCCTAACACTCACCGTTACCTCAACTTGTGCAGGCTAGGGTTAGGTTAGTCCCAAATAAGTGCCAAACATGCGGTTTTTTGCGCTCACCACCCCCGCACACAGCCCCCCAACACGTCCCAACGAAGACCGCACCCAAATTGACCAAAGGGGTCGAAATAAACCTAACCCTAGCTCGTACCCGTAACCCTAGCTCCAACCCTAAGGACTCAAAATAGGGCCAAAACGGGCCCAAATAAGTGCCAAACATGCGGTTTTTTGCGCTTCCCACATCCGCCCAGCACCCCCGCACATGCCCAAAGTCAAACCGCATCCCTCCCGAAACTCCTTCCCCCCGCCGTCATACTAAGCACCGTGGACTTAGGCGCAAAACGCTAACCCACGGTGCCCGCCGCTGGACTCAAAATAGGACCAAAACGGGCCCAAATAAGTGCCAAACACGCGGTTTTTTGCGCTTGCCACACCCGCCCAGCACCCCCGCACATGCCCAAAGGCCAAAACCGCATCCAAATCCACCAAAAGGGGCCGAAATGACCTAACCCTAGCTGTAACCCTAACACTCACCGTTACCTCAACTTGTGCAGGCTAGGGTTAGGGTTAGTCCCAAATAAGTGCCAAACATGCGGTTTTTTGCGCTCACCACCCCCGCACACAGCCCCCCAACACGTCCCAACGAAGACCGCACCCAAATTGACCAAAGGGGTCGAAATAAACCTAACCCTAGCTCGTACCCGTAACCCTAGCTCCAACCCTAAGGACTCAAAATAGGGCCAAAACGGGCCCAAATAAGTGCCAAACATGCGGTTTTTTGCGCTTCCCACATCCGCCCAGCACCCCCGCACATGCCCAAAGTCAAACCGCATCCCTCCCGAAACTCCTTCCCCCCGCCGTCATACTAAGCACCGTGGACTTAGGCGCAAAACGCTAACCCACGGTGCCCGCCGCTGGACTCAAAATAGGACCAAAACGGGCCCAAATAAGTGCCAAACACGCGGTTTTTTGCGCTTGCCACACCCGCCCAGCACCCCCGCACATGCCCAAAGGCCAAAACCGCATCCAAATCCACCAAAAGGGGCCGAAATGACCTAACCCTAGCTGTAACCCTAACACTCACCGTTACCTCAACTTGTGCAGGCTAGGGTTAGGGTTAGTCCCAAATAAGTGCCAAACATGCGGTTTTTTGCGCTCACCACCCCCGCACACAGCCCCCCAACACGTCCCAACGAAGACCGCACCCAAATTGACCAAAGGGGTCGAAATAAACCTAACCCTAGCTCGTACCCGTAACCCTAGCTCCAACCCTAAGGACTCAAAATAGGGCCAAAACGGGCCCAAATAAGTGCCAAACATGCGGTTTTTTGCGCTTCCCACATCCGCCCAGCACCCCCGCACATGCCCAAAGTCAAACCGCATCCCTCCCGAAACTCCTTCCCCCCGCCGTCATACTAAGCACCGTGGACTTAGGCGCAAAACGCTAACCCACGGTGCCCGCCGCTGGACTCAAAATAGGACCAAACGGGCCCAAATAAGTGCCAAACACGCGGTTTTTTGCGCTTGCCACACCCGCCCAGCACCCCCGCACATGCCCAAAGGCCAAAACCGCATCCAAATCCACCAAAAGGGGCCGAAATGACCTAACCCTAGCTGTAACCCTAACACTCACCGTTACCTCAACTTGTGCAGGCTAGGGTTAGGGTTAGTCCCAAATAAGTGCCAAACATGCGGTTTTTTGCGCTCACCACCCCCGCACACAGCCCCCCAACACGTCCCAACGAAGACCGCACCCAAATTGACCAAAGGGGTCGAAATAAACCTAACCCTAGCTCGTACCCGTAACCCTAGCTCCAACCCTAAGGACTCAAAATAGGGCCAAAACGGGCCCAAATAAGTGCCAAACATGCGGTTTTTTGCGCTTCCCACATCCGCCCAGCACCCCGCACATGCCCAAAGTCAAACCGCATCCCTCCTGAAACTCCTTCCCCGCCGTCATACTAAGCACCGTGGACTTAGGCGCAAAACGCTAACCCACGGTGCCCGCCGCTGGACTCAAAATAGGACCAAAACGGGCCCAAATAAGTGCCAAACACGCGGTTTTTTGCGCTTGCCACACCCGCCCAGCACCCCCGCACATGCCCAAAGGCCAAAACCGCATCCAAATCCACCAAAAGGGGCCGAAATGACCTAACCCTAGCTGTAACCCTAACACTCACCGTTACCTCAACTTGTGCAGGCTAGGGTTAGGGTTAGTCCCAAATAAGTGCCAAACATGCGGTTTTTTGCGCTCACCACCCCCGCACACAGCCCCCCAACACGTCCCAACGAAGACCGCACCCAAATTGACCAAAGGGGTCGAAATAAACCTAACCCTAGCTCGTACCCGTAACCCTAGCTCCAACCCTAAGGACTCAAAATAGGGCCAAAACGGGCCCAAATAAGTGCCAAACATGCGGTTTTTTGCGCTTCCCACATCCGCCCAGCACCCCCGCACATGCCCAAAGTCAAACCGCATCCCTCCAGAAACTCCTTCCCCCCGCCGTCATACTAAGCACCGTGGACTTAGGCGCAAAACGCTAACCCACGGTGCCCGCCGCTGGACTCAAAATAGGACCAAAACGGGCCCAAATAAGTGCCAAACACGCGGTTTTTTGCGCTTGCCACACCCGCCCAGCACCCCCGCACATGCCCAAAGGCCAAAACCGCATCCAAATCCACCAAAAGGGGCCGAAATGACCTAACCCTAGCTGTAACCCTAACACTCACCGTTACCTCAACTTGTGCAGGCTAGGTTAGGGTTAGTCCCAAATAAGTGCCAAACATGCGGTTTTTGCGCTCACCACCCCCGCACACAGCCCCCAACACGTCCCAACGAAGACTGCACCCAAATTGACCAAAGGGGTCGAAATAAACCTAACCCTAGCTCGTACCCGTAACCCTAGCTCCAACCCTAAGGACTCAAAATAGGGCCAAACGGGCCCAAATAAGTGCCAAACATGCGGTTTTTGCGCTTCCCACATCCGCCCAGCACCCCCGCACATGCCCAAAGTCAAACCGCATCCCTCCTGAAACTCCTTCCCCGCCGTCATACTAAGCACCGTGGACTTAGGCGCAAAACGCTAACCCACGGTGCCCGCCGCTGGACTCAAAATAGGACCAAAACGGGCCCAAATAAGTGCCAAACACGCGGTTTTTTGCGCTTGCCACACCCGCCCAGCACCCCCGCACATGCCCAAAGGCCAAAACCGCATCCAAATCCACCAAAAGGGGCCGAAATGACCTAACCCTAGCTGTAACCCTAACACTCACCGTTACCTCAACTTGTGCAGGCTAGGGTTAGGGTTAGTCCCAAATAAGTGCCAAACATGCGGTTTTTTGCGCTCACCACCCCCGCACACAGCCCCCCAACACGTCCCAACGAAGACCGCACCCAAATTGACCAAAGGGGTCGAAATAAACCTAACCCTAGCTCGTACCCGTAACCCTAGCTCCAACCCTAAGGACTCAAAATAGGGCCAAACGGGCCCAAATAAGTGCCAAACATGCGGTTTTTGCGCTTCCCACATCCGCCCAGCACCCCCGCACATGCCCAAAGTCAAACCGCATCCCTCCCGAAACTCCTTCCCCCCGCCGTCATACTAAGCACCGTGGACTTAGGCGCAAAACGCTAACCCACGGTGCCCGCCGCTGGACTCAAAATAGGACCAAAACGGGCCCAAATAAGTGCCAAACACGCGGTTTTTTGCGCTTGCCACACCCGCCCAGCACCCCCGCACATGCCCAAAGGCCAAAACCGCATCCAAATCCACCAAAAGGGGCCGAAATGACCTAACCCTAGCTGTAACCCTAACACTCACCGTTACCTCAACTTGTGCAGGCTAGGGTTAGGGTTAGTCCCAAATAAGTGCCAAACATGCGGTTTTTTGCGCTCACCACCCCCGCACACAGCCCCCAACACGTCCCAACGAAGACTGCACCCAAATTGACCAAAGGGGTCGAAATAAACCTAACCCTAGCTCGTACCCGTAACCCTAGCTCCAACCCTAAGGACTCAAAATAGGGCCAAACGGGCCCAAATAAGTGCCAAACATGCGGTTTTTGCGCTTCCCACATCCGCCCAGCACCCCCGCACATGCCCAAAGTCAAACCGCATCCCTCCTGAAACTCCTTCCCCGCCGTCATACTAAGCACCGTGGACTTAGGCGCAAAACGCTAACCCACGGTGCCCGCCGCTGGACTCAAAATAGGACCAAACGGGCCCAAATAAGTGCCAAACACGCGGTTTTTTGCGCTTGCCACACCCGCCCAGCACCCCCGCACATGCCCAAAGGCCAAAACCGCATCCAAATCCACCAAAAGGGGCCGAAATGACCTAACCCTAGCTGTAACCCTAACACTCACCGTTACCTCAACTTGTGCAGGCTAGGGTTAGGTTAGTCCCAAATAAGTGCCAAACATGCGGTTTTTGCGCTCACCACCCCCGCACACAGCCCCCCAACACGTCCCAACGAAGACCGCACCCAAATTGACCAAAGGGGTCGAAATAAACCTAACCCTAGCTCGTACCCGTAACCCTAGCTCCAACCCTAAGGACTCAAAATAGGGCCAAAACGGGCCCAAATAAGTGCCAAACATGCGGTTTTTTGCGCTTCCCACATCCGCCCAGCACCCCCGCACATGCCCAAAGTCAAACCGCATCCCTCCAGAAACTCCTTCCCCTCGCCGTCATACTAAGCACCGTGGACTTAGGCGCAAAACGCTAACCCACGGTGCCCGCCGCTGGACTCAAAATAGGACCAAAACGGGCCCAAATAAGTGCCAAACACGCGGTTTTTTGCGCTTGCCACACCCGCCCAGCACCCCCGCACATGCCCAAAGGCCAAAACCGCATCCAAATCCACCAAAAGGGGCCGAAATGACCTAACCCTAGCTGTAACCCTAACACTCACCGTTACCTCAACTTGTGCAGGCTAGGGTTAGGGTTAGTCCCAAATAAGTGCCAAACATGCGGTTTTTTGCGCTCACCACCCCCGCACACAGCCCCCCAACACGTCCCAACGAAGACCGCACCCAAATTGACCAAAGGGGTCGAAATAAACCTAACCCTAGCTCGTACCCGTAACCCTAGCTCCAACCCTAAGGACTCAAAATAGGGCCAAAACGGGCCCAAATAAGTGCCAAACATGCGGTTTTTTGCGCTTCCCACATCCGCCCAGCACCCCCGCACATGCCCAAAGTCAAACCGCATCCCTCCAGAAACTCCTTCCCCCCGCCGTCATACTAAGCACCGTGGACTTAGGCGCAAAACGCTAACCCACGGTGCCCGCCGCTGGACTCAAAATAGGACCAAAACGGGCCCAAATAAGTGCCAAACACGCGGTTTTTTGCGCTTGCCACACCCGCCCAGCACCCCCGCACATGCCCAAAGGCCAAAACCGCATCCAAATCCACCAAAAGGGGCCGAAATGACCTAACCCTAGCTGTAACCCTAACACTCACCGTTACCTCAACTTGTGCAGGCTAGGGTTAGGGTTAGTCCCAAATAAGTGCCAAACATGCGGTTTTTTGCGCTCACCACCCCCGCACACAGCCCCCCAACACGTCCCAACGAAGACCGCACCCAAATTGACCAAAGGGGTCGAAATAAACCTAACCCTAGCTCGTACCCGTAACCCTAGCTCCAACCCTAAGGACTCAAAATAGGGCCAAAACGGGCCCAAATAAGTGCCAAACATGCGGTTTTTTGCGCTTCCCACATCCGCCCAGCACCCCCGCACATGCCCAAAGTCAAACCGCATCCCTCCCGAAACTCCTTCCCCCCGCCGTCATACTAAGCACCGTGGACTTAGGCGCAAAACGCTAACCCACGGTGCCCGCCGCTGGACTCAAAATAGGACCAAAACGGGCCCAAATAAGTGCCAAACACGCGGTTTTTTGCGCTTGCCACACCCGCCCAGCACCCCCGCACATGCCCAAAGGCCAAAACCGCATCCAAATCCACCAAAAGGGGCCGAAATGACCTAACCCTAGCTGTAACCCTAACACTCACCGTTACCTCAACTTGTGCAGGCTAGGGTTAGGGTTAGTCCCAAATAAGTGCCAAACATGCGGTTTTTTGCGCTCACCACCCCCGCACACAGCCCCCCAACACGTCCCAACGAAGACCGCACCCAAATTGACCAAAGGGGTCGAAATAAACCTAACCCTAGCTCGTACCCGTAACCCTAGCTCCAACCCTAAGGACTCAAAATAGGGCCAAAACGGGCCCAAATAAGTGCCAAACATGCGGTTTTTTGCGCTTCCCACATCCGCCCAGCACCCCCGCACATGCCCAAAGTCAAACCGCATCCCTCCCGAAACTCCTTCCCCCCGCCGTCATACTAAGCACCGTGGACTTAGGCGCAAAACGCTAACCCACGGTGCCCGCCGCTGGACTCAAAATAGGACCAAAACGGGCCCAAATAAGTGCCAAACACGCGGTTTTTTGCGCTTGCCACACCCGCCCAGCACCCCCGCACATGCCCAAAGGCCAAAACCGCATCCAAATCCACCAAAAGGGGC